>NC_134356.1:585678845-585813845 GCF_048569485.1 Anomaloglossus baeobatrachus
CATGGATTGGTCGCCGCTGGGCTCCGGCTAGCCCCGCCCCCCACGGATTGGTCGCTCGCCTCGGCCTGGCCCCGCCCTCCACATGGATTGACCGCTCGCCCCGGCCCTCATCACGCATCGCCAGACATAACCTTGCGCTGCTGGCATCGTGACGGAGCCGGTGAACGCTGGTAACTATTATACACATTGGGTAACTAAGGTCCCTTCGTTACCCGATGTGTATCATAGTTACCAGTGTACACCGGCTCTGTCACGATCCCAGCAGCGCCAGACATAACCTTGCGATGCTGGGATCGTGACGGAGCCGGTGAACGCTGGTAACTATTATACACATTGGGTAACTAAGGTCCCTTCGTTACCCGATGTGTATCATAGTTACCAGTGTACACCGGCTCTGTCACGATCCCAGCAGCGCCAGACATAACCTTGCGATGCTGGGATCGTGACGGAGCGGTGAACGCTGGTAACCATTATACACATCGGGTAACTAAGGTCCCTTAGTTACCCGATGTGTATAATAGTTACCAGCGTACACCGGCTCCCGGTACACATGTGCAGGGGAGCCGGCATTATACTCCTCTCCCCCCAGGAATACTCCTCCTATTATAGTCCTCCTATTATACTCCTCTCTGAGTATAATAGGAGAACTATTATAGCATGGGGGATGGAGCACGATGGGGTGCGCAGCATGGGGGATGTAGCATGATGGGGGGTGCGCAGCATGGGGGATGTAGAACAATGGGGAGTGCGCAGCATGGGGGATGGAGCACGATGGGGAGTGTGCAGCATGTGGGTTGGAGCATGATGGGGGGGTGCGCAGCATGGGGGATGGAGCACGATGGGGGGTGCGCAGCTTGGGGGATGGAGCACGATGGGGGGTGCGTAGCATGGGGAATGGAGCACGATGGGGAATGCGCAGCATGGAGGATGGAGCACGATGGGGAGTGCACAGCATGGGGGATAGAGCACGATGGGGAGTGCGCAGCATGGGGGATGGAGCACGATGGGGGTGCGCAGCATGGGGGATGGAGCACGATGGGGGGTGCGCAGCATGGGGGATGTAGCACGATGGGAAGTGCGCAGCATGGGGATGGAGCACGATGGGGAGTGTGCAGCATGGGGGATGGAGCACGATGGGGGGTGCGCAGCATGGGGATGGAGCACGATGGGGGGTGCGCAGCATGGAGGATGGAGCACGATGGGGGGTGCGCAGCATGGGGGGATGGAGCACGATGGTGAGTGCGCAACATGGAGGATGGAGCACGATGGGGAGTGTGCAGCATGGGGGATGGAGCACGATGGGGAGTGCGCAGCATGGGGGATGGAGCACGATGGGGGGTGCGCAGCTTGGGGGATGGAACACGATGGGGGGTGCGCAGCAAGGGGGATGGAGCACGATGGGGGGTGCACAGCATGGGGGATGGAGCATGATGGGGGTGTGGGCAGCACATGGGGGATGGAGCACGATGGGGGGTGCGCAGCATGGGGGATGGAGCACGATGGGGGGGTGCGCAGTGCGCAGCATGGGGGATGGAGCACGATGGGGGGTCCACAACATGAAAGATGGAGCACGATGGGGGGTGCACACGATGGGGGGGAGCAGCATAGAGGATGGAGCACGATGGGGGGTTCGCAGCATGGGGGATGGAGCACGATGGGGAGTGCGCAGCATGGGGGATGGAGCACGATGGGGAGTGCGCAGCATGGGGATGGAGCATGATTGGGGTGCGCAGCATGGGGCATGGAGCACGATGGGGGTGCGCAGCATGGGGGATGGAGCACGATGGGGAGTGCGCAGCATGGGGGATGGAGCACGATGGGGATGCACACCCCCCCAAAACACACACACACCGCCACACGCGCACTGCACAACACACCACACACACACTGGGAACCACAAACACCGCCCTACACAGACACCCACAAACACAGACAACGCCACACACACACAACACCCAACACACAAACACCGCAGCATACACAAATATACGCACATACCGCGCAACACACACACATTGCACAACACATACCTCCCCCCAAAACACACACATGCACCCCACACCCACACAAACCGCGCAACACACACACACAACGCTACAGACACACATCGCTCTACAAACAACGCAACACACAAACAACACCGCTCTCACCCCCCGCCGCACCCAGACAACACCCAGAACATGTACAGCGCCCTACACAAACACTTGGTAACTACACACAACAACATCTATATATATATAACAAAAATCATACATTAACTACACAATACGTAAATACCCGATGCGTAGAATCGGGCCACCTTCTAGTGAAAGTAATAAAACGTATTTTATTACTTTCATATTACACAATATTACAACACAGGGATGGGTAGGAAGGGGTTAGCAGCTCACACAGGCTACTGCCTGTAAGTCAGAACGCTTTTTTGACCTGACAGGTTCTCTTTAAGATAAAAAATAACAGCTTGTCATTCCATATACTGTATATCATTCAGGGAGATGTACTTAGGAGGGGTTCATGAGAGGGTCAGGATTGGAGGACTCTATCCAGCGGGTCTAAATCTTAGGCTACTTCCACACTTCCGATTTTTCCATCAGTCATAATCCGTTTTGTGACTAATGGGACGGATGCGTCGCCCTTTCTTGAAAAAGTGATGGAGCAGATCCGTAAAAAAAAAAACGGAACCATCATGTTTTTATTTTTATGAGAGAGAGAGAAAGAAAGAGAGAGGATTTTCATAACCAGAAGTCCATTTATGCTCGATCTAGGCATGCCCAGATTATAAAGACGGATTCTGACGCCCATAGGCTTCCATTATAAAATACGACGGACGCTGACTGAAGAAAAACGCTACTTTTTGTGTTGCTCCAGCCCGACAGTCAGTCACTAAACGACTGATCCGTCACGCAGTGGATGCAACGCAATGCCATCAGTCACAATCCGTCGCTAATGCAAGTCTATGCTGAAAAAACGGAATTCTGCAAAACATTTTGCAGGATACCGTATTTCCTGAAGGTGACAGATTGCAACTGAAGGAGAAAAACGGAAGTGTGAAAGCAGCCTTAGACTGTTTCCAGAGTGTCAGTTTCTGTGGCTTAAATGCACTCATAAATCAATATATTGTCTTATTTTCTTTTGATTACAGATAAAAGAATTAATTTTAGACCTACGACACACAGCATGTAAATCGGACCAAGAGTAATGCGATAAAACATCCACAATATTAGCCTATTTGCCAGCAACCATGAGTGATTATTTTCTCAGCCCCAATCTGACCAAGAAAACAATCGCAGCATGCTGCGGGTGTAATGCGAGACTCTTTCTATCACACCCATTCAAGTCTATGGGGCGTGAGAAAGATCGCACTGCACTCGCAGTACACTGGTGTACCGTGAGTGCAGGGCGAGAATGGCAATAGCCGCCTATGGATGAGAGAGGGATATAAATCCCTCCCTCTCCTTCTTTGTGCCAGCCTGCCCCTCCTCAGCACTGGCCCGCTCCTCCTTAGTGCTGGCCTGCCCCTCCTCAGAGCCGCACCGCCCCTCCTCAGAGCCGTCCCATCCCATGCAGCTGAGATCCGATTGCATGATCGGACCTCAGTCGCAGTGACATTCGAATGACACTTGGCTCCTGCTGTGCTGCCAGCCTGAGCCGAGTGACATGCGAGGATAACAGTAGTCCCAGTGTGGCCTTACATTGTGTAACAACATGGATTCTATTACATAGAAAAGGTTGGACCTTACCTAATCTGGAGGTGTTTCTATTTTTTACAACATTTTGCCCACTGTTTGCTTGGTACCTTGGAGTGTTACCTCCCCCCCCCCCCCCGTATGATGTTGACCAGTCTCTATTAGCACCCTTTGGTTGAAGGTCAAATTAAGGGGTGCTTCACACACAGCGAGCTCGCTGCCGAGATCGCTGCTGAGTCACGCTTTTTGTGACGCAGCAGTGACCTCATTAGCGATCTCGCTGTGTGTGACACTGAGCAGCGATCTGGCCCCTGCTGCGAGATCGCTGCTCGTTACACAAAGCCCTGGTTCGTTTTCTTCAAAGGCGCTCTCCCACTGTGACACACAGATCGCTGTGTGTGACAGCGAGAGAGCGACAAATGAAGCGAGCAGGGAGCAGGAGCCGGCGTCTGACAGCTGAGGTAAGCTTGTAACCAAGATAAACATCGGGTAACCAAGGTGGTTACCCGATATTTACCTTAGTTACCAGCCTCCGCAGCTCTCACGCTGCCTGTGCTGCCGGCTCCGGCTCTCTGCACATGTAGCTGCTGTACACATCGGGTTAATTAAGCCGATGTGTACAGCAGCTAGGAGAGCAAGGAGCCAGCGCTAAGCAGTGTGCGCGGCTCCCTGCTCTCTGCACATGTAGCTTCATTACACATCGGGTTAATTAACCCGATGTGTACTGTAGCTAGGAGAGCAAGGAGCCAGCGCTCAGTGTGCGCGGCTCCCTGCACACACAGCTAAGCGGTGTGCGCCGGTAACTAATGTAAACATCGGGTAACCATACCCGATGTTTACCTTAGTTACCAGTGTCCGCAGCTTCCAGACGGCGGCTCCGTGCAAGCGCAGCGTCGCTTGCACGTCGCTCTTGGCTGGGGGCTGTTCACTGGTCGCTGGTGAGATCTGCCTGTTTGACAGCTCACCAGCGACCATGTAGCGATGCAGCAGCGATCCTGACCAGGTCAGATCGCTGGTCGGATCGCTGCTGCATCGCTAAGTGTGAAGGTACCCTAACATATAAAATCTATTAAAGTGCCTGAAACAATCTGTGCTGTGTTTGCGCTTAGGATTAGTAACAGGATACTTTGGGTCTACAGTTTCTGGTTCTAGCAGCTTTTGAAATATGTGTATATTTTTCAATTTATATAAGTTATGCATCTGATGCTTTTATTTTTTTTTAATTGGTTTGGCTGTGGTGTCTCTTTTTTAATGGAAATGTATATGGTACTTTACATGTTTTTCACCATATTCTGTGTAGCACTTTCAATATGAAAAACTTGTGAAAATTGGCAAAAGTCATGTTTATAGATTAAAGTTGGACTGTTCAATACTCTGCCTAAGTGGGGTTTTTTAGCAGAAGGTATATTTATTAGATTAGTGGATGTTTTTTAGGTTATAGTTTCGGCAACTATTTTTCAGAAATTATCTGTTTCAGGTGTATGATGATGGATCCGTCACATGACCCGTCACATGACCCATGTGTAGGGATGGGGGGGGCCCCACAGATCCTGAACAGCCCGGGGCCCTGGTTACCCTTAATCCTCCCCTGTTAATTTATCCCTTTTTATTCTTCAAAAGTTGTGAGATATGATATTTGCTGACTGCATATGTTTGTGCAGTATGACCCATCCACCATCATTCATGCTACACTAGAGTTCCCCGAGGGTTATTGCTTGTTGCAGTGATTAACCACAGGAGAATATGAGACCTCTCCCACCACAATTCTGCTAATTTATATTATTTTACCTGGCATATTCATATGCAAAACTGGTGCAGGACTTCTTACCATTATTCAATTTATTGTATTAGAAATTTACTGCTGTGAAAGGTCAGACAACGCTTCAGGAGTTATGCATCACACAGGGCAGCCAAAATGTAAATGGTGACATGATGTGCTCCGACACAGCCATCGAAAGCTCCGCGTAAGAAGATTTGTGAAAGGTTAATATCAGATGACTCCAGGGAAAAAAAATTGAAATTGGAATAACCCTATCTTTTGAAAATGCTGTAGGGATGCGTCCATAAGATAATGTACAGTACTCACTCATAATATATCATAATGTGATATTGTAAAGCTTTTATCACTATCGCAAATATGCGTAAACATGGCTGGGTTATAGAGGAAACATAGAGAATGGTCGGCTGATTTCGGTCGGTTGATTTCATCAAGTAAAACTGGAGCAGTACACAATGGAGAGAGAACGTGGAGAGTGGCGGGACGACGGCTGCCGTTTCACAAAGGTGTTTGCGCTTCTACAGGTCCAGTAGTAAAGCGCAAACACCTGCGCGAAACAGCAGCCGTCGTCCCGCCACTCTTCACGTTCTCTCCATTGTGTACTGCTCCAGTTTTACTTGATGAAATAAAGGACTGTTTTTACAAGATACCGGGTGAGTGCCGACCGTTCTCTATGTTTCTTCTATAAGCCTGAATTGATTACCTGTTTGGTCACAGCACCCCCGAATATCTGTGTCTCCATCTCAGCTTTGCTGTTTCAACTAGTAGTGCCAGATTCCTTCTGATGTTTGGCTATAAACATAGCTGGGCAAGTACAGACTTATCCAAGGTTACCATGACTCAGAAATCCCAGAACATGGATATCATGGACTAAAATATGTCAATTTGTCACTATATTGGTCAATGGCTTGTAAAGGGGATATCCCAAGTTTGGGACATTATCCCTTATCTATGGGTTAGGGGATAGCTTTCCAGTCACTAGGGTCTATTTAACTCTGGAACCCTCACCGATTCTAAGAACAAGGGCTCTGAAGAGGTCTGCGTGATTGGAGCAGTGGTCAAAACTACATCTTCTAGATGGTTTGGACCTCGACTTTCCTTTTCTTCATGGCTTATTTGTAGTATTTGGTTAGGAGTCTCTCGGAACGCGGATCTTCAGCATCCTACATCTTCTGCTCCAGACCACTTTCACTCCTAATGGATTCAGACTTAGATATACAGTAGATGAGCCATGCTCTTAGCTGGTGTTTGGTATTCCCAAAATAATGAATGAAATGGATGTCAGACACCATGATCGCCAATAGCTCCATTCTTATCCATACTTGCAAAGTAACGAGTAACCCTAATGCCGTACTATTCGTGTGAGTAGTGAATACTGCAGAATTCGGGTTACTCGTTACATTGCAAGTATTCCCCATTGACTTGCATTACACACACAAATCAAATCAATTAAATCAAATCAGCTTTATTGGCAGGACCAAATACAAATTAGCTTTGCCAAATCAAGTGTACATTAGGGACTGGGACTAGGGGGTGGTGGATGGGGACTGTAGGAAGGATGGATGGGGGCACATCCAGGGTGGGGACTGTGGGGGCACTTATAGGGTGGGGGCTATGGAAGTCCATGGCTTATGATGGGGCATATCCAGTGTGGGGACTGTAGTAATGGTGGGTGGGGCATAACCATGGTGGAGTCTGGGGGGGGCCACATCTGGGATGGGGGGCTATGGAAGTCTATGGCTTATCATAGTTTTCTTTCTTGAAGTCTATGACATTCGCTCATATACCGCGCTGCTATCTCTACTGCGCTCTCTTCTTCCCCCAGCAGGATATATGTTTTTTTCTCTTCCTCCTTCATGGAGCTAACACTATTCAGAATGAATACGCGAGTATTAGACAGTAATCGTTATGAGTATAGTGAGTACGAATAGTTAGGTACTCGCTCAACTCTACCGGTAGTCCTTCACTACTAAATGTAGCCTATTGGAAATTTCTACTACCAATCTTTTATTCCAAAATTTTGCTGAAGTCATTTGATAGTTTCAGCTTCTGCAACTTTTGTTTTCGGCTGCTTTAAATTAGGATCACTAATGGGATAAACGTAATCCCTCAGACAAGAAGGGGTTAACATACCTGGACATTATCACAATTAGTTTGGTTCCGGTATTCCTTTAGTTTAGTTCTGTCACCGGTATCTCAGAGTGAACATTGCTGGGGCGTCATACACTAAATTGACCTGCCTCTCTATCAGGACATGAGCCTTTATCTGCCTCTGCTCATTTTCCGAGAATGTATTAACGTCCACATGCATAGGTCACACTCCTCCCATCAAATACCCGGGTGACAGGAAGAAAATTGCACTGCCAGCTGCGCAACTATGAAGGACGAAAAATCAATTCCCCTCGCAATTTGTGGCAGAGAAAAAAACTTCATCGACAGGTGGTTGGTATCTAGTTGTATTAATATACAAAAGAAGGGAGGAAAAAAGTTATCACGTTCATACAGCGTGTCGGTACATGTCTCAATCCTGCTTATCAAGCCCCTGAAATGCGATTGTGTCTTTCGTTCACGTGAGAATAAGGCCCATTTACAGATATTCAGTCGTCTGTGAGTCTCCTGCCAGGATATAGCCATTCACATAGTCAAACGGTAAAGATTTATGAGACGTCAGGCCGAGTTTCAAACCGGTTGGTATGGCTGCAGCGTCAGCAGAAGAGCACAGCAGCGACGGCGGCGGCGGCTTCACGAGTCTGAAAGTCATATCATGCCGAAGCAAGATTCATGTCCTCTCCAACGGGAAAGTTAAGAGTCTGACAGGCGTGATGCTTTATGGATGACATCGCTTCAGATAATAGACTGAAACACTCACGCATGAGGGAAAGCTGAGAAAACAACCAACAGGCTGAGAAGATGATGTCAATTCAGTCATAAGCGCAGAGTGGAAGCGATGGCTAAGACTCTGTTTAATAATGAAACCAAATTTCTTAGTTCACCGGTACTAGGAATTTATTTTTCAGTGTATTCATGATGACCCACATACAGTATATACTGTATAATGTAGGAGTGTATCGCAATGCATGCCTCCTACCTGGGATTAGAAAGTTACAGGAGTCTAATTAGTAATCATTGCTTAAGAACATAAGATGACTGCTTCCATATTAATTAGGCCACATCAGAAAAATTATTTTCTTTTTTAATCATAAAAAAAAGAGAATGATTTAAAGCACGGCTCCAACAATTTTTGTTCTTCAGCGCTGGAGTGATGATTTATACACTAGTCCCTTGCCCCGTTCTTATACTTACCCTCCAGCATTTCCATCCTTTTACAGCATTGTTCCAGTCCCGAGGTGCTATTTTGGGCCTGTAATTGCAGAAGATATGTGACAAACGTTCATCGCAACTCTACGAGAGCCAGAAGGAGGCTCTCATAGAGTTTCATTGATTTTGACCTCTGGCGTGCTTCATGAAACACTGTCTGGAGTGCCACTAGAAACAAATGGAGACAGTGGCAGCTGAGTATAAGATGGGGGCAGGAGACTTACATTTAAAGCACCTCCTATTTTGATACACAGCCAAGATAAGCGCATAGCTCAGGCTACCTATAGCTGTGGGCTTTATCTGTGCAAGTATAAATAAATGGGTGACCCTACTCCATTTTATTTATTTATGTTATACCCCGATATAGACGCACAGGAGGATTTGTGATTCCAACCCATCTGGGGATGGGGTCTGACTGCAGCCAATCAGAGATGCCGGTGTGTTAGCAATGTGTGTATTAGATAGATAAGCCTTAAGGCCGCTTTACACGCTACGACAGCGCTCAAGCGATCTCGTTGGGGTCACGGAATTCGTAACGCACATCCGGCCTTATCTTATCTCTCTCTTTTGCTCTGCTGGCTACCTTCCTTTTCAGAATTTTTAGTCTTTTTCTGCGCTTCTGTTGCCAACTAGGGTTTCCGACAAGTATCATGTCATTGTAACGTCATAGCATCAAAACGTCATGATATGCGGCATCCAAAGCCAAGTCCGGACCTTTGGCGACATATGTCTTGCCAGGATGAGGTCACGCCTGTGTGGTTGAAGCCGAGTTGGAAAAAGAAGTGTTAGTGAAGTATGAGAACATGAAGGGCTGTCTATTATCATACCTGAGGAAAAGAAGAAGATACTGGAGCCACAGGGAAAAACCTAATGATTGGGCGGGGAGTTGCAGTGGTTGACAAGACAACGTCGAGGTGGGTACACATTTTTTTAACTCATTCTTACTTAATGAGAATCCAGCAATATAGCTGCGTCATAGTTCGCCTCCCCGTCCACATGGCTAGGGGGCGGAGCCTTCTCCTGGGCCTCACTTCCGGAGCCTGGATGCCTTAAAAGCTGATATTTCCAGTGAACTAGCGCCGGCTATAAGCTTAGCACTGCTTTGCCTGTGAGTGCTGGTCCCTGTAAGTGTGATCCTGATCCGTTCCCTCTCTGTGCCCTAAGCCTCTTTCTGTGTTCTGTCCCCTAGTCGTTCTGCCATTACTCTGTCCCACCTCCTTCCTTCCCACAATAGCCCCGGTTGTTTCCCCCTCTCCTACCTACCCATTCCATTGTTTCCTCTGGTACTGACCTCAGCCTGATCTCGACTCCTCCATTGTTAGTCCCTCCGGTCTTCCTGCTGCCCGTATTGTGAATGACCCTGACCTGTCTGACCATCCCCCGCATGCTCCACAGCTTCAGCTGTCCGGCTAATGCTAGCAGACACTGCATTAGCACACTCTGGGAGTTCTCCTCCTTGCTCATTCAGCTCCGTGTAGTGTCAGTTCCTGCAGGACTCCAGCTCCCCCTGCTGGCAGCCTGACAGCTGAAGCAAATAACAAAAATTCAGATTTTAGAAAATTCAATTTTTTTCAAAATTAGAAGGGAATTCGATTTGCCTTAAATTGTTTTGCTCATCTCTCTTGTGTAATGATAGCAGCCATGATTACAATGTAATTAAAAGTGAATGCATCTTGTTAAGTCATTAAAATAATTTTCTCTGTCCTGCAAATCCATTTCAGGACGGTACTGATCGTATAGCAAACCTAAATGTGTAATTTAACTGTTATGCATAAGGTGACAGCTCACTGAATGTAGAAACCTCAGTGTTGACAAATGGTAAGTAAATTTCTGCAAATCATGGTCTGCTCCTGCCTCCTCTTTCTTTAGGAGTCAATACTAGAGATATATTTCAAAGATCTTCTTATTAATATTTTAAAAAATAACCACTGGCGTTGCCAGCTGGCCTCAGAAGTGAACAACCCACGTATGCCGGGAGAGCTGAAGGAACGCGAGCACTGAGGCAGGGATGACGGCCAGAGCCGAGGATCGGCGTGGTGACAGCTGCAGCATTTTGGAAAGGAACCTACGCTTAACTTAATCTTTCCCGTCTTATGGGGAAAGAAGTAGGAGATGATGAGAAAGGGTTCTCCATAAAATCTTGGCTCTCTGTACCACTACAGCAAAATCATACGTTGCTGTGTCTTAGCCGTCTCATCAGCTGGCCCCACTAAATATTACTTTGCAAACATTATTATAGATGATAAAGCTAAACAGTTTCCAGTGTTATATTCTTGTGATCCAGCATCTACCCATTAAATTGTAAGGTAGACATGTTCTTCAATGAGAGCTGTATGTGATTTGTGGTTGATTCTAAAGTCATCCGATCTCTTCACTTTCTCCATCCCACAGTTGATTTTACTGTCTGATAAGAAACATACGCGTCAATATCCTATGATAGCTTACACCTTCACAAATGATCAAATTATACTGATCAAGCTTTTGTAAGAACCCTGCTGACTTAATATGTTTGATATGGTCTTCCTGCGTACATAGTAACCCTTTATAGCATATATATATATATATATATATATATATATATATATATATATATATATATATATATATATAAAATCCATTACTAACTGCTAGGCTTGATGCCAGCTGACACTCCACAGCTTAGATCACTGCCCCAAAATATTACCCCGATTGCCACCTCACCTAAGCAAACAGTAAGAATCGGGGCGAAGCCCCAGAATTGGCACAACTAATGAATGTGCAATTCTGAGGAGGCTGTGGGCTTCTATTTTTAGACTGGGAAGGGCTAATAACCATGGAACTGCCCAGCCTGATAATATCAGCCCCCAGCTGTCTGCTTATCCTTAGTTGGTTATCAAAAATAGGGGAAACCACACTGGTTTTTAATTATTCATTTTTTATTACATGGAACCAGACTACAATTACCCTTTAGTGGTACATGAAAGGCAGTAAGGGGTACAAGTGTACAATGCCTGCTTAAATCTAAGCTCCCTCTTCTAGATCAACTTTCCCTGAACTGCTTGCAGAGGACAGTGTGCAGAGCATCACACCCCAGGTCTCATAATGATGCACTGTGGTTGGCCAGTCATAGTAATGCCAGTAGCCAACATGACTACGGAAGGCAATCCCTACATGTTTAGTGGCTGAAAAACAGCTGTGAAACATGCAGGGTGAGGACTCGAGCATGGGGCAAGCACTTGAGCATGGCGCTCGAGCACCCGAAATGTTCTGCCGAGTAACGAGTTTGCCCAAGAACTCCGGTGCTCATTTGAGTATTGAGTATTGCTGAGCACACTCGCTCATCAGTAATTATCATACGACAGTGTTTAAAATCACCAAGCATTTTCTCACAATTTATTTTACCATTATTGTATGTAAGGAGATTGCATGCCCATATTCTCTTGAGAGGGAGCTGATCAGCACTGGTCGACCTTAATATGTATATAATTTGTCTTTAGCTACGCTTTAAAGTAACGAAAGAAAAAAAGTAATGAGTTGATGCCCAATGTAAGGAGATAGATAGACAGACAGACAAACAGATAGATATGAGATCAATAGATAGAAAGAATAGATAGAATAGATAGATAGATAGATAGATAGATAGACAGACAGACAGACAGACAGACAGACAGATAGATAGATAGATAGATAGATAGATAGATAGATAGATAGAGGGATAGAGGGATAGATGGATGGATGGATGGATGGATTGACGGGCAGATAGATAGATAGATGGATAGAGGCATAGATAGATCGATGGATATATATACAAAAATGGATAGATAGATAGATAGAAGAAAATCTGTCACCAGGTTTTTGCTACCACATCTGACAGCAGTATGATGAAGGGGCAAAAACCATGATTCAAATAATGTGTTACTTACTGGGCTGC
This sequence comes from Anomaloglossus baeobatrachus, assembly GCF_048569485.1. NCBI lineage: Eukaryota > Metazoa > Chordata > Amphibia > Anura > Aromobatidae > Anomaloglossus > Anomaloglossus baeobatrachus. The sequence goes on from NC_134356.1 coordinate 585,691,537, forward strand.
TTGCTGCAGTTTTGATAAAATCAGTGTTTTAGATACTACAGATCTCTCAGTTCGCTGAATGCTGAGCTCTGTATAACCCCGCCCATATCACTTATTGTCAGGTGTCCGTGTTCACTGTGCATAGGCAGAAAGCTGTGAATCAGTGGTGTGAGCGGGGTTATACAGAGCTCCTAGTTATGGAGGACTACATGGCAGCTGGTTTAGACGTCTTCTAGTGATTAGCTCCTGTTGATAAAACGGTGATTGTATGAAACTGCAACAAGTAGCCCAGTAAGTGACACATCGCTCGAATCAGGATTGTTGTCTATACATTATGCTGATGTCACATTAGATGCCAAAAATATGGTGACATTCCCTTTAACACAAAAAAATCTAAAAATATAAAGCATATAGAAATAAAACAAAGATGCACAGATGATTGATTTTGAGTCAGGTAGTAAGATATGGTTGTGGACTTCTCGGCACTCCCGGACAGTCGATCTCCCACCATCACAATCAGAAGGTGTTCGAATAATTGATTTACCACCACATTGGATTTTATTACTTGTAGCTAGTCTGTAGGAGATGAACGGGAAACAATCTGGAAAAAGTCCACCGGAATGATAGTCATTGAGATGCTTGATGGCACTGGTAATTACATATACTTTTAATGATCCGATGCTCTTTGCACAGAACACAATCATGCAGCGAGTTGACTAATGAAATTGCTGAGCTCTGTCTAAATCATTCAAGCCTAAGACAGAGAAGAATTCCTTCCTATGAGAAGCAATACAGCGTTCTGTGAAGCACATCCATACAAGGGGGCTTGGGTTCCCGCCATAGCTTTGGATTCAGGTTTGGGAAGAAAGATCAGACATAAATGATTCTTTTCTCCATTTCGGAAACTCACAATAAGAAGACATTGAGGATGAACATCTGTTGCTTTCTATTCATGCAGATACACAACATTCTCTGGCACCAGAACCAGCAACGTGTCATTACCATATTGTAAACCCATATCTATATCAGTAACGATGTGCTTCACATTGGGAACATGTATAACACCTGAAAATACATGAAAGAGGCCGGATTTACAGGGCGTCTATGAATTAGGGAAATTGTATTACAAGGGTCTAAGGGGTACTTTGCACGTTGCTACATCACTACTGAGATATCGTCGGGGTCAAGTAGAAAGTGACGTACATCCAGCGTCAGTAACGACGTCGCAACAAGTAAAGCCTAGATGCACCAATAAATGATCGCAAAAGCGTCGTAAATCGGTGATCTCTGTAGTGTTGGACATTTCCATAATGTCGCACCAATAGGAGATACGATGTTGTACCTCGTTCGTGCGGCAGCACACATCGCTGTGTGTGAAGCCGCAGGAGCGAGGAACATCTCCTACCTGCGTCCACTGGCTATGCGGAAGGGAGAAGGTGGGCGGGACATTTACGTCCCGCTCATCTCCGCCCCTCCGCTTCTATTGGACGGCTGCCGTGTGACGTCGCTGTGACGCCGCACGACCCGCCTCCTTAGGAAGGAGGTGGGTCACCGGCCAGAGCGACGTCGCAGAGCAGGTAAGTGCGTGTGAAGCTGCCGTAGCGATAATGTTCGCTACGGCAGCTATCACAAGATATCACATGTGCGACAGGGGCGGGTACTATCGCGCTTGGCATCGCTATCATCAGCTAGCGATGTCGCAGCGTGCAAAGTACCCCTAAGAATTTAGATGAGATGCTCCAGATGTTTGGGCAACTTCCGAAAGTCATCCTTTTGTAAGTGTAGACAGTGTTTCTAGACCTCAGTTCTCAAGTTCCCTCATACGGTCATTTTTTTTACATTTCCTGCATAGAACTGTCCTTTAATAGATAGTGACCTTGCAAGTGCAGTCTTGTTCTATTTTTGCTAAATTTTCAGAGGGTTTTTTATTATTCAGATATTTTTTGAACGGTTTTATTTGTATATTACACTTTTATCCCATAAGGAAGGTTATGGGAAAACTCAAGAAAAGCACACGTAAAGTATATTGCAATCGGATAAAATATTGTACTGACCAAAAAATAGACCAAAATGTGAAAAATACAACATATAAATGTACTTTTTTTTTGTATTTTATGTTTTTGTGTTGTGACGAAAAGCGGCAGTAAAAAACACCAGAAAAATGCTGCAAAGAAGGTGTTATTTTTGTAACCTGCCCCCAAAAAACCTGAATCAGTTGGACAGTTTTTTATTTTGTTATGACAAATATTGAAGATTGCAGCCAATCAGTGTCACGCTAGGTACGAGGGTGTACCAAGTATGGGCGTCACGGTGGCTCAGTGGTTAGCACTGCAGTCTTGCAGCGCTGGGGTCCTGGGTTCAAATCCCACCAAGGACACTATCTGCAAGGAGTTTGTATGTTCTCCCCGTGTTTGCGTGGGTTTCCTCCGGGTACTCCGGTTTCCTCCCACACTCCAAAGACATACAGATAGGGACTCTAGATTGTGAGCCCCAATGGGGACAGTGTTGCCAATGTATGTAAAGTGCTATGGAATTAATAGCGCTATATAAATGAATAAAATTATTAATTATTATTATTACCAAGTGAGCGGTGAAAGGGAAACCCTGCACATAGGAAAGGGGGAGATGAGGGGAAACCCACCGGTGGCCCCTGGGGTCTCTCAACACCCTAGATAGGTACCGTACCTATGTGACGGGCAGGATACCTGACCCTAGCATGAGCCTAGTGCTGGACCCCAGATAGGGAATGACTGGGATGAGCACTTCATCAACCTCACTAAACACTAAAGAAGACACTGGAAGCACACACATTGGAAAAACAAATTAACAACTTATATCCAGATGCCTCAGTAAGACATTCAGGAAAGAACAGCAACGATCCTACAGATGAGTGCAAGCCACCTGCATGCATAAAGAGCTTGTGAATGAACTGAATATCACCAGCACAAGTCCAAGGAAAATGAGTGTATTTAATTCTAAGAGTAAATACAGATGATTAGCATTTGAAATGAAGAGGAGCTACACTGGGTCCTAAAGGGAAAAGGATGAAAACCCAGCAGAGGTACCCAGTACACTGAGTACTAACAGCAGGAACAATAGGAAGTCATGAAGCATTTTCCAAAGCCAAACACTGTGGAACCTTCTATTGCCGAACACCACAGGACTGTTTGTCACCCGTGACAATAAGATGCAATGGACACTGATTGATTGCAGCGTCCGTTGCAGCTGATTGACTGCAATGGTCAGGTTACATAACAATATCACCTTATCCCCAGTTAACACAGTGCTGACTTGTCCTGATCTATGATATAAGTATGCATGCAATGGAGATATTAAGAAGCTGCTATCCAGCAGTGGATAGCCCCTTTAATGAATCATGGCTATAGTGATATTCGACCAATCATTTTTAAATTCTACCTTTGGCTAAAGGTGACTTTCCAGAATAACAAATTGTGCATGTTCATGAGGAGAAACTTAATTTCTGACTTGCCTCCTGCATTTTATAGAGGTTTTCTTCTCTTTCGACTTTAGTCACTAGAAGCTGCAGCAGTGTCTCTTTTTGGATCTTTGCTGCTGTTTCCCCCAGGTTCTTCCCCTTGACTTCTTAATAGGCTTCTAAATGCATCAGGTGTAGTTGAATCCCTCACTGAAGTCAGATCTGGCTTGAGAACTTCCTGATGATCAGTGCAAGAGATGGAAGGGATATGAGAAGTGACTGATAAGTGGGAAAGAGGCATCTTTGCCTCTAATTAGAAATATTAGAAAGTTTTGTATATTAGCTTATATTGTGGATTTATGGGAAAGAAGTATAGTTATTTATTCTGCAATGCCTTGGTGTCTTGTTTAACTAAGTTTCCACTCCTGGTTACTGGTTGTTTCTTTTTTGATTTACTCATACTTTTAGGCATCAAGTTCTGAATAAAATGTCGTGCTCTAGAGTAGGCCTGCACTATATATGGCCTGTGAGCCACATGCAGCCCACTGAAGCATGTTGTACATCCTGACGAGGGCAAGGAGGCTCATCATAAAATCTCATAATAGCAATCTTTACTAATATCATACAAAAGGTGTGGGAATGATCAGAGAAAATGTCACCTATGAGGTACCTGGATGTAAATATTTGTGATCCTTCCTACCTCTCATCAGTACTGTGGTTCCTGTATGGTCCACAGTCTGATGATGGATGATAATAACTCCCATTTTTTCCTTACCATTGTTAAAAACATACTGGGAGTTGCAGGTTTACATGATACAACTGTATGTGGGGCTGACCTTGAACTGCAATTGCTCACTGTACTAAGCTTGGTGATGTATTCTTGTACTGACGGTGGTTCTGGTTATGTATTCCTGTACTGATGGTGCTTCTGGTGATGTATTCCTATATTGACAGTGGTTCTGGTAATGTATTCCTTTACTGATGGTAGTGCCGGTGATGCATTCCTGTACTGATGGTAGTTCTGGTGATGTGATGAATTCCTGTACTGATGGTAGTTCTGATCATGCAGCAATCCATAATATGCTTCATGTTAAAACTGAAAAATCCTCAATATTTATTATTGAGATTGAGGTGGATTTAATTGAGTTTCTGCTCCAAAAATTTAGTTTAAGTTTGGATGTGTCCACATTGATGTTTTTGTAGCGGAAACACTCAAAATCCTTCTCAAATACTCAAAACTTGTTTCTGTTAATGTATTCATGTAAATACCCTTTGAAATTTGTTTTGCAGCCCTTTGGATTAGTTGAGTATGACAATATTGCCTTTGGATTAAAAATAAATTTGTGCACCCCTGCTCTAAAGGCCTGTATTATACTACAACCTGTATTTCATTAATTACTTAAATCATATTTACAGGTATAATAAGCTGTCATAAAATGACAAAGTGATACATAATAGCAAAAGTGGCAAATTCGTAGATACACAATTGACTACTTTAGGAGAGCCTCGCTGCAGAGAGATGACGCTGTTGTCTCATTGTTAATACATCTGTGTCCTATAAACTTCTTTAGCTATACAGTGAACCCCCTGCAGAAAAATGTCTAACAGTTTTGCCATGCCAGCATTTAAATGATCCAAATTGACTGTTGGAAAAAAAAAAAGAAAAAAAGAGAAAAAAAACAAGATTGGAATCAAATTTGTTGCCTAGTGCACTACCATTAAACACAACATTTCAGTGCTTGTCCATGTGCCTTACAGCTGTGAACAGCAGGACAATATGAAATATAATGAATGTATATTGTTTTGCTGGCTTATTATATTTTTCCATACTGATCTCCAGGGCTAAGTGTTTTCAAAGTTTTGCATAATTCTGCTGTGGCCAGTCTGAGTAACCGTCTCACTGTGATTACAGGTTTGATAGGGGCACCGCTGTTACCTCTGCTGTGGAGAGTGGCCCACCACTGCGCTGAGTGAATCATACCTTACTCTCAGCAGGGAAATAAACATGCACAATTGCCAGGTAGTGGGACCAGCTTTCAGGTCTGTGTTAGGGAGAAGATACTGCCTGCGTATAGGAACACACACAGAATCAGAATTGTTTCAAAGCTTAGATATCTGGGGAAAAAATAATAAAACAATAAAAAAAAGTAGAGGAACTCCATTGTTTTGCGCTTCCCAGAGAGCCACACACAGTTTGGTCAATGTTGGAGCTTCAACGACATATCATCATACATGTTTGTTGTAAAACATTACATGTAAAGACTGGTTACACCAAAACTGCAGGGCCATACAAGTGGTACTGTTTAAAAGGCCGTGGACAAGACTTAATTATTTGTAAAAATAGAGACAATTAATCTAATGCGACTGAATTGGTACATTCCCCAATTGATCTTTTCCAATTAATGGGAAAGATTACTTTTTTGGTCCCATTAATTATAGCAATCATTGGATACTGTGGGGGAGATGAAGGAAAAAATGTATAAAAATTATATTATAATAATAATAATAATTATTATTATAATTATCATGACAGATGTCCCCCAACTTTATAAAATGAGCTACAGGAGGGAATCCCAATCTGTGTTTTTATCTAAATACTATTGCTCCTATTTAGAAGTGCCAGGGATGTTGTGTCATATGACACTTACATGGGTGGTCCTATCTGGGACTTTTGTGGCTTATCGATTTGTTGTTTGTCGAGTTGTCAAATAGATGTGGTGCTCGTCTCTACAAATAAGCCCTGACATGCTCTATAACAGATCACCTCTATCCAGTTATTACTATGGTAGCTCTGGTGGAAGTGTGTCTGCCATGGAAATTAATGGAGACATCCGCAGGCTGGGAACCATATCCAGTCAATGTTCTATTAATATGCAGAAATTAACAATCCTTTTAATATAGGGTCATTTTTGGGGGAAGATGCTTGCTGTTTTTTTACCTGTTATCATTCCCCTAATGCTTTTATGGGACTAAAGACTGATAACAAAAATGGAAGCATCTGTCACAGGTATGACGTGGTAACCAGGAGTAAGGGCACTGAAACTATCCCTCAGGCTAGGTGCCCTAAACTGTCCCTTATTCCAGAAGTAGGCTTAATGGTAGTCAGGTATGGACTGCCAGCATGGCCCTAACTTCTGAACGGCCCAAGTCTAACACCCCTTTTCAACCACCACCTGGGGAGGGCTGGGACAGGAGTAAAGAATCTGACAAATACCAACAGACAGAGCGAAACCTAGGCTCAAACTCAATGCAAGCACACACAGAGGAAGAGACAATACGTGTTCAGGGAGAAATAAAGTACAGGAAGAAAATAAACAAACAACAAGGATATTTCCACAGCACACTAAATAGCATACAACCGTTCACCAACAAGTGGATCACCATACACAGACCGATGATGCTGGAGCAGAGCTAGAGCTATCGTCGGCATATGTTCCTGGGTTCCACCATCTTTTTAAGGGCAGAGGCGGCTGTGATAGGACGTCAGCAACTTGTGACCCCCAGCAGCTATTCACCAGCCAGCATGGAATTAACTCATACTAAACCGAAGACCAGTGAGCACAACACAGACAACGCCCGACTCTGGCTGAGTGACTAAAGGGTGCTTTACATGCTGCGACATCGCTAGCAATTGCTAGCAATGTCGAGCGTGATAGCACCCGCCCCCGTCGTTCGTGCCATATTTGGTGCTCGCTGCTGTAGCGAACAATATCGCTATGGCAGCGTCACACGCGCATACCTTGTCAGCGACATCGCTGTGACCACCGAACAATCTCTCCCTCAAGGTAGAGGTGCGTTTGGCGTCATAGCGACGTCACTGCAGTGTCACTAAGCGGCCGGCCAATAGAAGCAGAGGGGCGGAGATGAGCGGGACGTAACATCCCGCCCACCTCCTTCCTTCCGCATTGCCGGTGGATGCAGGTAAGGAGATGTTCGTCGTTCCTGCAGTGTCACACATAGGGTTGTGTGATGCCGCAGGAATGACGTACAACATCGTACTTGTGGCAGCAGCGATATTAAGGAAAGGAGTGATGTGTCAAAGATCACCGTTTTTGAACAATTTTGCGATCATTGATCGTCGCTCCTTGGTGTCACACGCTGCGATGTCGTTACCGGCGCCGGATGTGCATCACTAATGACGTGCCCCCGACGATATATCGGTAGCGATGTCGCAGCGTGTAAAGCACCCTTAAGGCTATGTCCGCACGTTGCTTTTTACCTGCTTTTTACCTGCTTTTTTGCTGCTTTTTCAACTGCAGCGTTAAATGCCAAAATGGTTGTGTTCTGCTTTTCAAGCAAAGTCTTTGGGAATTTGGGTTTCTTGTCCGCACTATGCAGTTCAAACTGCAGCCTTTTTGTTGCAGAACTTTGGTCAAAAACTCAGCTTTGCAGGGCAAAACCCAAATGGCAAAAACAATTCACATGTCAGTTGTTTTTGCCATTTGGGTTTTGCACTGCAAAGCTGAGTTTTTTACCAAAGTTCTGCAACAAAAAGGCTGCAGTTTGAACAGCATAGTGCGGACAAGAAACCCAAATTCCCATAGACTTTGCTTGAAAAGCAGAACACAACCATTTTGGCATTAAACGCTGCAGTTGAAAAAGCAGCAAAAAAGCAGGTAAAAAGCAACGTGCGGACATAGCCTAAGAAGCATCAGGTTGCCTGCCAGAGCCTGCAGTGTGAATAGCGACTGGATTTAGTATTAGTATTAATAAAGATACTGTGCCGGATTCCTGAATTTTCCACAATCTCTAGTTGTCTTTGGTTCCCCTAGGTAACCTTAACTACAAGTGTATGCATGTACTTAATACTCGAGATACACGGAGATTAGGATTTTTTTTTAATATCACAAAGTTATTTTAGTAATGTACCATTTTGTGGGACATATAGAAGATGGACCAAAGATCAGAACATGGAGGAGACTAATAGTAGCACATATACTGTATATTCTAAGTATAGGACCATCATTTTTGAAAGAAGAAAGTATTTTCATCATTCATAATTATTACTGTAAATGCAAAAGATAAATATAATTCCAACTTATAGAAAGGGTAACCAGACTAATGTGCTTAAATGACATGCTGCAGTGAAACTCACAGTAGTACTAATGCAGTAGTAATAAAAAGTATCCCATTTACTATAAAAGCATAAAAATATCACTCTCCGCGCCCACTCATTTATAATGTTGTCTTTCACTAATGAATGACTCACTAATCTAGAATGTCGGGGAAATATGTGAGATCGTCTATGCCTCCACCAACCGGAGAGGGTACTGGCTTCCATATGGATTTCGAGATGAAGCTGCTGTTACAACAAATCTCTGTGGAAATGAAGACGACACATTGCGTTTTTTCCCCTTGAAGTCTGGATTTTGAGCAGTTGGAGGAGGTTAATTACATTCTCGCTGGGTCAAGAGGTTTAAAGATGGTCTTTTTATAATAAATAGCTATTATTGTCAAGGATGGAACGTTTTTAGTGACTGCATTTTTGCTGACATTGAGGCAACCCATATCTGAGAGTCTTTTCATAGAGCAACTTTTCTAGTCAACTGATATGTAGGTTGAGTTCCCTGTATATATTCAACTGAAAATTCAAAAAATTGGCCATGAGAAATGTCTGTAACAGATCAAGTCACAAGTACAAAATTGCACCCTCAAAATTAAGGAGTCCAGGCACGTTTTAATTTTTGGTTATAAGAGTCAAGTTGAGAGATAATTACATTATACTCTTAGTTGTATTTAATTCACGCTAGAAAATGTGCTCAGCTTATCCAGAAATAAAAAAAATAGTAGTAAATAATATCAATTTATATATATGTATAGTAATAGTGTTAAATTTTAAGAGTAATTGTTATTTTAATTTTTATTTCAGAAATGAATATTACAGGTGAAAAAGAAAAATTTTAATATATCATAAGAGAAATCTGCTTCCTTCTTTGTCATTCTCAAAATTCTCAATGTACAGGTAAAACCTATATTCAGTGAAGACTGATTTTCACATTACTAAGATAAGATATGGCATTTAGTACTGAGAATATTTTATGTAGGATGGGGAGGAACTTAGCTTTTCCCTCTGCCTCCAGCTTCTCCCTCTGTCTCTAGCTCCTCCCTCTGCCTCTAGTTCCTCCCTCTGCCTCTAGTTCCTCCCTCTACCTATAACTCCTCTCTCTACCTATAGCTCCTCCCTTTGCTTCTAGCTCCTCCATCTGCCTCTAGTTCCACTCTCTGCCTCTAGCTCCTCTCTCTACTTATAGCTCCTTCCTCTGCCTCTAGCTCTTTAGAGTGTTATATGTAAGTATTACTGTGGGTTATGTCACAGTCCTGCTAGCTACCACTAGATGGCACTGGAATCTTCAAATGCTAGGAAGGAGTTCAGATAGAAGATATAGTGGTAGGACTACAAGGGTTAATGAAGGAAGACCGGACCACAGTGTAGGGGAATATAGGGGGTAGGATTTCCTGGTTTTAGTCAGTAATTGTTAGAGATGAAGTGAGAGCAAGTGATAGAGAGAAAGACGGTGTGGTGTGCTAGAGAACAGGCAGAAGCATTGGGCAGGAGGAAGACTGAAGTTGGTGACCTATAGAAGGCTGAAACAGATCGGTGTCTGGGAGATATATCAGCAGCACTTCCGTGGTCAGCAGGCAGACTGAGGTACTGCGGGAGAAGATCAGTGCCTTATTCCGTCATTGCCAGTTCTGGGGTCTTCGGATGGTAAACTCGGGGTAGCCTATCCTTCGGGGAGAAGTCACTAGCCTTAGACCAAGAGTGGAATCTGTATACTCCAAAGAGTCAGCGGGATTCTGTGTATAGCCGGTATGGGAAGAGCCATGTAGAAGTGTGTAAGAATGCTTGTGAAGTACTTGTGTTTCTCAAAGGAGAAGAATGTCGGTGTTCAAGTAAAGTTAAAGTATTATTCAGCAACCATGAGGGTGTCTGATTCTTCAGGACCAAGACTGTCTGCCTGTGAAACAAACTCACAGCCCTCAGGTAACCACACCACACCGGCTCCACCACACACCGAAACCCTGTTTCATGTAGTGAGTCGGGTGGGTGCACAAATACAACCCCAGGCCTCGGCCATCACCCGAACTACAGCTATATATCAGTAATACTATACTACATTTCTAAATTGGAGGTATTTGCTAAAATGATTATATACTACACCTACAATATATTGGGATAGGATCTTGGAGATGGGAATACCCCTTTAACCATCCAACATGATTGAAAAGCTTTTTAGACTTTCTCCCCAATGTGTTTGGTTGAGTTGTACGATGAGTTACCAGGTATCTCATGTGTATACTCAGCTTTTGAGATCAGTGCCATAAGGAGAGAACACAAGAATAGTTATCGGAAACCTATTTCTGATGAGTACACCAGCCGGCCATATAGAGGGGGAGGGGAGGTAATCATTTATACCCCCTCCTAGACCAGGAATGGTGTCAGCATCCCATGATTATGAGTAGCCTTAGGTGCTAAAAATCCTTGTCATACTGATGTACAGAGTTGTACTATTTATGTACAAGAGCCAAAACTCTTTAGCCCTAAGACATAGGGAAATATTCCTCTGGCAATGACAGTAGGAGACTGCAAGTCATTGTGGCATTGCTATTGCCCATAAAACATTGCAGGCGTACATCGTGCTTATGTTTTATCAGCGTCTTGTATTCCATTACTGCTTTAATACTCCAGTAATTTAAGACAACATTAATTATGTTAAAATTTCCCCTGAGGAGTAAATTGTAAATGTACATTTATTAGCTGTAAATGTGATTTGAAGCATCTGATTACAGACTTGGCTTCGTCCATGTCCCCATATACTTGGAGATCTCCTGCCCTATGTATTTTTTACAGTTATAAATCAGCCCCAACGCAAGCACTCAACACATCAACCCTTGTGTGATGACCGCGTTCTGCTAATGTATCCAACATTCATGATTTATGGAGTTATTGAACTTGTTCTATTTACTTAGAAAGAAATAATGTAACTGGAGATAATACACAGAATAAAAGGAAGGAAAAATAATACAGTAAATAATAAATGTATCATCTGGCAAGACAACAATTATATAGTTCTTTTATCGCACTCCGATGTCCAGCTGATAAAAAATAAAACTTCTTTTCCACTTAAAGTCTCCTGTTAAGAAGAAATACTTTCATGATTATTATTGTACTGGTTATATGCAATATTAAACACAATAAGTTCACCAGAGAAAATGAGGGTCTTTGCCAAAATAATATGTATCTGTAAATGTGTGTAGGTTCCTGGGGAAATAAAGACAATAGAGAATACTTACTAGAGATGAGAAAATCTTTGGAAATTTGAATTTGGCAACTTTACCCCCAAAATTAAACTTGCAACTAACAAATTTGCACAAATCTCAGTACTGGAGAGCATGTAATTGCTTGGAAGATACATGTAGTGGAGAGGAGAGAAAATGAACCCCACTGACTATAAGAGTTTACAGGACACCACTGACCAAAAAATCTTACAATCTACAGGAGAGAAAAAGACAGAGAGAGAAGAAGCCACTGGCCATAAGCGCTTGCACTCTACAGGAGAGAAAGAGAGAAGAACTCTTTGATCAGAAGAGCTTACACTCTACAGAAGAGAGATGACCCCACTGACCATTAAAGCTTACACTCTACAAGAGAGAAAGAGAGAAGAATCCTCTGACCAGGAGCTTACACTCTAAAGGAGAGAGAGAAGATCCCCTGACCATAAGAACTTACACTTTACAGGAGAGAGAAAGAGAGGATCCCTTTGCCCATAACAGCTAGCACACTACAGAAGGGAGAGAGAGGACCATGTTGACCATAAGAGCTTAAACTCTACAGGAGAGAAAGAGAGAGCGACAGGACACCACGGTCCATAAGAGCTTACATTCTACAGACCAGAGAGAGGATCCCACCGATCATAGGAGCTTAAACTATACAGAAGGGAGAAAGAGGACCTCACTGTCCATAAGAGCTTATGCTCTGCAGGAGAGAGAGAGGATACCATCATCCATAAGAGCTTACACTCTAAAGGAGAGAGAGAGAATACCACTGACCATAGGAGCTTACACTGTACAGATGCGAAAATGAGGACCCCCCTGGCTGTCAGAGCTTACACTCTACATGAAAGAGAGAGAGGACACCGCTTACCATTAAAACTTACAACCTACAGGAGAGAGTGAGAGGATCCCGCTGACCGTAAGAGCTTAAAATTTATGATAAAGCAAGGACCCTTACTGATCATATGAGCTTACACTCTACTGGAGAGAGAGGACCTCACTGACCATAAAAGCTTACAAATTACAGCAGAAAGAGAGAACCCTGATAACCATAAGAGTGTACACTTTACATGAGAGTGAGAGAGAGAAGACCTCGCTGACCATAAAAGCTTAACCTCTACAGGATAAAAAGACTAACCAAGTGAAAATGGAATATGACTCAACTGTACAATCTGTGCTCCATTGGGAACCGCTGGTTTCTGAAGGCTCAGGTACTAACCACCACTGTACAAGATATGATAGTTTGCTAGATGTCATAGCTGCAGGTCATTATGGGAGGCCGGAGGAGCCATGTAAAGTCATGATAGTTCGCTCACTGATGATGCTTTAGCAGTATGACGAATGATGCCGGGCAAGCTTTTTTTTATGAACTTCGAATCAAATCTCAAAATATTCACATTCGTGTGAAATCATAAATTTTAGGAATTTGAACTCGAACTTGATCCTTCGGGAATCGATCCACTCTAATACTTAGCCAAAACTCCATGGGCATCTCATGTCCTCTGATCTCTAGAATCTTTCCTGCTTTGCCCTTACTGAAACATCTCTTCACCATTAGGACATTCCACCTAAGATATTTATCCAGTTTTCTGGTGATTATGGAACACTATTATTTTATATCACTATTATTAGTTTTATTCATTTCTGTCCTTTTATAATGTCTTCTATTTGGATGTTATTCCAGCATCCTTTAAGAATAGCTATTCCAATGTATACAACTATAAAACTGCTCATACTCATTTTATGAAAAAAGGCCAAAATGCATTTCTTAGCAGACCACATGGCCGCTATTGGGCCCGTGAGTAGGAGGAATCGGTTCCTACACCGAGAGATGAGTATTTATTTTTTTTAAACCAGTGAGTAGACTGTGGTGGGCATAGTGCTATATGGAGGACTATGGGGTGCATTATACTTTGTGGAGGATTATGGAGTCAAATATACAATATGGAGGACTATAAGGTATAAATTATATTCTATATAGGACTATGCGTGTATTATAGCAAATGAAGGACTATGAGGTGCATAATAATCCATGGAGGGCTATGAGGGGTGCACTATACTATATGGAGGATTATGTGGATTTTATTATACTATATGGAGGAATATGAGGGGTGTATTATACTATATAGAGAGCTATGTGTGGCCCATTATACTTAATGGAAGGCAATGTGGGGCCCATTATACTACATGGAAGGCAATTATACTATATGGTGGACTAAGTGGAATCCATTATACAATTTGGAAGGATATGAAGGGGCCATCATAATATTTTGAGGGCTATGTGGGAGCCTTAATACTTTATGGAGGGCTATGTAGGAGCCATTATACTGTACGCATGAAATTTCACAGTGTGAAGGTTTTTGTGGGTTCCATCATATTTTGTGTGGGCCATTATACTGTTTGGAGGACTACTGTGGGCCTTTATATAATGTGCAGAGGATTGAGGGCCATTGTACTGTATGGAAGGCTTTGTGCAAGTCACAGTTGGGGGTCATACTTTGCTGGAGTCACCATACTTTGTTGGGGGAGTTGAGGGGGGGCTCAGTAAAGTCATCATACTGTGCATGTGGAGAATACTGTGGAGGAATTCACTGTGGGGGTATCATACAATGTTTGTGGGGCACTTTGTTAGCATCATATATCATGGGTGCAATGAAAGTAGAGTCTAGTGGCATCAATAGGAGTAAAATTACTTTGTAATGGCTGAAAATTTGTGAGATATGCTGTACTGTGATCTGGGACAATTTTCTTTTGGGGGAGGCAATGAAAATTTCTGCTATAGTGCCCTATGACTTCTATGTACGCCCCTGGTTGGAATGTGTAAAGGGAAGTTAGGAGTCTGTTTCAAGCGGTTGGAGTAAAGTCAGCCAACAGCTATCTGTCTCTGCTCCCCCAAACAGAGCATCGCTCTGTCTCAGCCAATCACTTCTGCATTCTCCATGAGAGATCCGCTACCAAATTGCCTTGGTGGAGGCTAATTTCCAAAGAGAACAGAATGATCGGTCTTAGAAATTCAACAGGTCTTATCCTTCTCTTCCCCAACATTATTTGGTCAGGGGAGAGTCCGGTGGCCCCACACAGATTACACTCTTGGTTGATCCCAGATATCATATGTAGAGTCTTCAAGAAAATATGCCTTAGTGCATCACTAAGAGCAAGCAACTAAAAAGAAGGGAGGAAGCTAAAAAAGACTAGTGTGTAAGAAATGGTTTTCAATTTTTAGAAAAGTTTATGATGAAAGGAATTGCTGTATGTGAGGAAAATATTTTGTTTTGTATTTGGTTACCTTTACTTTCTATTCTTGTTGAGTGATTATCAGTTTTTTTCTTTCTGAGCCTCAACCAAAATCTCTGTAATCTGTAAGAATCAAATAATTTCCAGGCTCAGTAGTCCCGAATGTTGCATATATGAATAAATACATGAGCTCATATATATTTTAATAGAGATCGGTTGAATGAGCTACCGCCAACTCTACAGGAACTACCTTCATTACCCAACCATTCTTGTTTGCACAAAGAAAAGTCAATCTTTGATCTGCCGTCATTCTGCTAGAGGGAAATTAGTGGAAAAACTATCGTGGATTAGAAACAAAACAAATTTTATTTTCTGATCTGTTTTCTATAGTTCTGTAGTCTATTTCCATAACAATTGTTTACTTGTGAAGAGGAAAATTACAATGTTATGCATTTAACAAGCTTTTGTTAATCACAAATATCTCGATCATGCATTGTGGTACTAGTTGATCATGATGAGCGCTTCCTTATTTTAATTACGGACCTTATTTACTTAGAAATGTTATTATTTACATTCACTTTTACATATTTCTCAATTTTTAAGACTTTTCAGCCCAGAACCGAATAGTATACAAACTCTAAAATTAGGATAAATGATGTTGTATCAACTGGACATCCCCTTCTTACAATTATGTTGCCCCGGCAAAAAGTAGATCTGGGTTCTTTAAAGAGGTGACTGCTTTGTTATCAATGTATTTAAATGAAATATATCATCTAAAGTTATAAAATATGCTTATATACTTTCAGCTTGAATCCCAACCTGCCCTGGTGCTGTGTCCCCATAATTATCATTCAATGTCTCTAGTCTATGTGACATGAAGCCCTTATGGTGCTTTCACACTGTGTTCCTCTCCTCGTTCAGTGGTCCTGTTGGGGCTTCCGTCTAAACCCCCTGCAAAACGTGATTCGGATATATGTGCCGATGGGGTCAATGACTATAATGGTGGAGACAAAGTCACCATGCGCTCTGTTGTTCACTATTTTTGGTTGTATACACCTATTGGAGGTGGACACCCAGACATAGTAGACTGCGTCACGGTGTCTGCCTCCAGTAAGCGTATACCCACAAAAACTGGTGTACAACAGAGCACACAGTGACTTCGTCTGCACCTTTATAGTCAGTGGCCCTATCTGCGCATTTTGCAGGGGGTTTGGAAGGAACCCGCGATGGGACCACTGAACGGGGAGAGGAACGCAGTGTGAAAGTGCCTTTACATCTCCATACCCTAAATTTATCATCTAGTGGATGCACTTTAGAAAGTGTTCAAGTGGTTTACATGTGTAGTAGACGTGCTGTATGAGAAGTGATGCATGGCAAATACAGAGTACTACTTTTTACGGGTGGCACATCATTAGCAGTGGTTCAGTATGCCTCAAAATACGCATTAGAAGTGTCATAACTTTATATCCTATATTTAAATAAAAACATCTATAGCAAAGCAGCCAACCCATTTATTCTCAAGCAGCAAGTTTTAGTTGGTAAAAAAAAGGTGGTGTGACTACATTAATTTTATATTACATGAGTTTCTTTCAAATTAATGGCCGGCCATGTAAGTAATAAACCCAAGTAACACAGTAGCTGCTTTTGCAGCGCCTTTTTACATACCTTTTTTTTTGGTTACTGTACATTCACACATACCAAAATTGTAATGGAAAATAAATCTATTTTATACGCAGACTTCACTTTTTCTCTAAGAGGGGCTATCTGAGACTTTAATGTTGATCGCTTATCTTTTGGAGAGGTCATCAGTGTCTGATCGGTGAGGGTGCAACACTCAGCCAATCAGCTGTTCCGGTGCTGTTGTTGGCTGGATCTACTCAATTGCGGAGACGCAAAGCTCTGTTGACACAACAGTGGCTGCGGCTGGGTATTCCACATCCATATTGATTTGAATTCGGGGTGGAGATGCAGTACCCAACCGCGGCCACTATATAGTTTATGGAACTGTGCTATTCAGCTCTGCAACTGGGTAGATCCAGCGGCAGCGGCACTGGGAACAGTTGATCTGCATGGATGGCCTATCCTAAATCTAGGTCATCAATGGTAAAGTCCTGGACATTCACTTTCATGGAAGTGAGCTGTAGTATTATACACATTGTATGGATTGGTGATGTTCCTGCATACCTCCAGTGGCCGGGGTTTCTCCCCAATAGCTGATTAGTGGGGTAGCCAGTTTTTGTACCCACAATGATCTGCTATTTATTATGTATCCTGTGAATAGCACATAAGTATCAAACTCTTAAGGCCACTTTACACGCAACGACATCGCTAACAAGATGTCGTTGGAGGTCACGGAATTCATGACGCACATCCGGTCTCGTTAGCGACGTCGTTGCGTGTGAAATGCACGAACGACCGTTAACGATCAAAATTACTTACCTGATTGTTGATGCGTCGTTCCTTTCCCGTTTATCGTTGCTGTTGCAGGACGCAGGTTGTTCATCATTCCTGCAGCAGCACACATCGCTATGTGTGACACCACAGGAGCATCACCTTACCTGCAGCCGCCCGCAATGAGGGACGAAGGAGGTCGGCGGGATGTTTGTCCCGCTCATCTCCGCCCTTCCGCTTCTATTGGGTGGCCGCTTAGTGACGCCGCTGTGATGCCAAAAGAACCGCCCCCTTAGAAAAGAGGTGGTTCGCCGGCCACAGCGACATCGCTAGGCAGGTAAGTATGTTTGACGGGGCCTAACGATATTGTGCGCCACGGGCAGCGATTTGCCCGTGATGCACAAACAACGGGGGCGGGTGCGATTGGCAGCGACATCGCTAGCAATATCACTGTGTGTAAAGTGGCCTTTAGACTACTTTAAGTCACATTAACAAGTGAATAACAGCTATAGGTTTAACTTTAAACAGTTTTCTGTTATCAGACCAAGGCAAATAATAATTCAGAAGTAATGTGGATAAACAGAGACAGGAAAGAGCAGGATTGTATTAAGAGAACCAGACTTGCATGAGACAATATCGGATTTAATTGGCAGAAACCAATCCGATGTAGAGGGACCTGACTGATACAATTTAGCTCCATTACCTCCTTTAACATCTTGTCGTCAGATGAAATTGCTTTGTGAAAAATTTGGCAGCAAAAAACAAATGCCACTTTTTACTTTAACAAGACAAAGGAAGATCAAGAAGCCCAATCTTCTCAAGGTTTAATACACACTAGTTCTGGAATTCATAGATTTAAGCTGGGTTCACACACAGCGACGACGACAACGACATCGCTGCTAAGTTGCCATTTTCTGTGACGTAGCAGCGACCTTGATAGCGACGTCGCTATATGTGACATGTAACAACGATCAGACCCCTGCTACGAGATCGCTGCTCAGACTCGAATGTCCCAGTTCGGTTTTTGATCGTTGCTATCCCGCTGCGCCTCATGAATCCTTGTGTTTGACACCGCAGCAACGACGATCGTGATGACGCTGAAGGCAGAGACATGGGCCTGAAGGTAATGACATGGGCGTAACAGCGACGCGTGACGTTATGATCGCTGCTGCGTCGCTGCTTTAAAGTGCATGTTTGACAGCTAAGCAGCGATCATGTAACGACTTACAAGTCGCTGTTACCTCACAGGATATGGTGACGTAACAGCAAAGTCGTTGTCGCTGTCGCTGTGTGTGAACCCAGCTTTAGATGTGATTTCTAATGCAAAGAATCTTCTTACAGAAAGTACTTGTCTGAGCTACTAAGGAAGGAAGCCATGATGTGTAAGGAAGGTAATTCACTCTAGTGTTACAATAGACATTAAAAAGTTTTAAAAAACATAGCATTTATACTGGAGTACAGTGTGCCCATCAACTTCTAAAGTAAGCACCATCACCATCTTGTAGGATCAGCTCTACGAAAACTCTTCTTAAAGTACTACAGCTACAGGGAAAAAATGAAGTGATATTCTCCCTGCAGTTGTTTGCTTCCAATCACCAGGGTGGTGCAGGGACGTGTAGCCGTAACCGCTCACTACATAGTGAGTGTGCTTATCACTTCCTGGCATATTCATTCACAGCCTGTTCTGCAGTGTATGTGTGCAGGCTGTCACTCAATGTGCTGGGGAGTGATTATACCCATGTTCACTGTCCAGTGACTGGTACACCTCCCTGCTCTGCCCTAATGACTGAAAGTTTGCAGCTGCAGAGAGAATATAACTTCACTTTGCCTCTACGTGTACACCTGTTGCTTCCAGGACATCCCTTATCCGCTTGCAGTTTTCAGGACCTCTTTCAGTTTGCCTCTACAGGTTTGTCCGCAGCGTTTCAGAGAAAAACGACTTAATATCAAGTGGGGACCGAGCTGCACAGGAGACTAGTCAGACAGGTGGGTCACCAAAGGCTTCTATCTATCTGCTGCCCTAATCTGACAAGTGTTTCCCTATTCACGTACTCACGTAAAGGCTAGTGATGATCGAGCACTACTATGCTCGGTATTTGTAACGAATAGTTGGACAGTTGCACGGGGCATCATTAGTCTACCGAGTATAATAGGAGTCAATGGGAAACTTGAGCATTTTTCTGGACAATCTTCTGGAAAAATGCTTAAGATTCCCACTAACTTCCATTATACCCAATACATGAATCTAACCTGTCTGAGTGTCCAACTGCTGGTTACGACTATTGGGCAGCCGAGCATGGTAGTGCTCGCTCATCACTAGTAGAGGCCTGTCACTCTAGGTCAATGGGTGGGGAAAAGTTACTTAGGTTGAAAAAGTTGCCGATCCCTGCCTGTCTGACAAGTCTCCCATGTGGCTTCTATCCTGTTGGCAATTAAAGTATGTTTTTTTCTGAAACACTGAAGCATTTCCATGTTAAACATATCGGGCAGACATCGTGCAGCCCGTGTCTGATACATAATGCCTATGGTTAGGGAAAAATGTGTCCTCGATCAGGTACCCTTTCAGTGATGCTCATGTATAAAAGCACTATACAGTCCTAAAGCATGCTGTCATTGATTTACAAGAGGTAGAAAACTGGTTAAGTAAATTGAGATAAGAATTTTGTTCAAATTCTGAGTTTTCACACAATTGTGCAGGAAGCAGAATAGGAAAGTGGATATTCATGTGCTTGATGCTGCTTGTTGGTCCATGCTAGGTTTATGAAGGTTGGAACTAATGAACTAATAACGTTCAATCTCGCTGATATATGGGTGCCTTATGCCTCCGTTCTGTCATTACTACTCATTTCAAATGAGTCATTTGTCATTTGTGTGATGATGAACTAGACCTCGGGATGTCATAGGCTCCCTGTGAGGCAGCAAACTGATTGATGAAATAATAGGACACGGGGAACCTATGAAAATGTTGGAGCAGCTCCACCATTTTTGAACAACTGCCTCTAAATATTATAATTGCAGCTCCGTTAAAGAAGTGTTCTCCTACCGGTTGTCACTTCCCGTACCCAGCACCATGCTGAATGCCGAATCTGTGTGTGGGGCCATGCGTTATTGTGATAAGAATATTGTGTGCAAAGTAAAAGCAATTGATTTGGAACACTTATTATGTTACTTTTCTTACCCATCATCTTGGCTTGATATATCCTGAGACGAGTAGTATACAGTGATCAGTAAAAAAAAACCAAAACATATTAACCGTGATTTTTCTGGGAGATGTTTATGCTATATTTGATGGTATGTGGTCACACAGTAGTTCTGAAGTGAGTTAGATTGTCAAGAGTTTTGCTAGTGTGACCCAATATTGTGTTGAATTTGTATGAAAGTATATTAGAGTTCTTAAAGTTTGTAAAAAATATGAGAGACCACATTTGTATATTATTTTGCTATATTAACGTGTCCTTTTAGTTTGCTTGTATTCTTAAAAACAATTTTTCACCATTTTGAGCCTGTTAAAGTGGCCCCATGCGAAGATATTAGTTTAGGTTATGAGTTATGATGCGCCCATGTGGGCGTTGCCACAGATTTTTCTCTAAGGTGTGTACTTCTTCCCCTGTATGATATTAACCAATCATAAGCCTCTAGCAGCATTCTGGGGAAAAAGAACAATACACATTAGCTTAGCTGTATCATTTGTCAGAGGCCACAAAATCAAAGCAGCTACCGCTGACAGACTTGACACAAGCCACTCTGTTTGGCTGAATCCAGAGAAACCAACACCCTTTAACCTCTATACAAAGATCTGAAATTACAACAGGGTCCAGTAGATTGCTACTTATGGGTGGGCTGCTGTACGGAGGTGCAAACCATAGAAAAGGACTAGTAGAAAGGGAGCCAGGCGGGAAAAGCGTCAAATAACAAGCTGAGTTAAACCAAGAAACCACCAATACTAAGCATAAAACAAAACACAGAGCTATCCAGGGAAACACAAGTTATATTTGGCAGCTTCCAGTACTAAGCTGGAAGCTTTAGTACGGTATTGTGCCTTCAAATAGGCTGAAGCCATGGGCTGATGACGTCAGGTGGATAGCACATACACCCATTTTGTTAGGTTGTAAAGTACTGCAGGTCCCAGCCATTCTAACCTTAGTGGATGTAAAGAGCTTGTGCTGTCCAGAGAGTCTTGCTCTGACCTCTCCTCTATCACTAGCACTGCCCACAAAGTGAATATAGTGAGGCCTGACAACAGAAGCCGACGATGTATGAGCAGGTTTTGGTGGTGATATGACATTAGCACAAGCTTTCTTCTGTGTGAGACATGTAATAACAGATAGTCTGATGTCCTCACTGGTCTCACTGCAGAAGCATTACAAGTGCCTGCAATACAGCATAAATGACTGTCATTACTAACACTTTTTCAGTTTTCACCTAACTACAGTGAGTATGGAAGTAGGAGATCGGGAACAAAGTAGATGTGGAACTTTTACTGCGCTGCTGAAGATATGACATAAATCCAGGAAAATTGAATGAAGGTAGTTTTATTCTATGCGTTTCGAAATGTCACCCCACGTCTTCATCAGGAAATCCACCGATTTCCCGTAACTATTAAACGCTTGGAATAAAACCACCTTCATTCAACTTTCCTGGATTTATGTCATATCTTCAGCAGCACAGTAACAGTTCCACATCTACTTTGTTCCTGATCTGCTTCGGCTTTTTTAGCACGTGGACTTTGCAGCAGCTGACTACATGCTTTAATTCTGGTTGTGTGACACACAACCCCATAAGGTGAGCGCATTTCCTTATTACTCTTATTTGTCCATTGGGTAAGACCCTATTGCACTTTTTCCCATTAGCTTTTATCTAGTATGGGAGTAGGAGAATACACCAGAGCTGAGCTTTGTCTTATTACAAACTCCTCTGCAGTTGCAGCTTTACTTTCACAGCATTGTCAGATTTTATGTATTCCCCTAATCTGATATCTGAAAGAAATGATTGAGACGTCTGCCCAACAACTCGTGAGGTCATGTAAACCTTCTCTGGCTGACGCAGTCTTCTGACATGTGTAAAAAAGAAGAAGCCATTTTAGGCAAATCACAAATTGTCTTAGTTCATCTGAATCAGCAAATTTCCAAAGATTCTACACAAATTTGATTAGAATAGAATCAATATTCTCATCTCTACTCTGTACACATCACATGAAAGTTGTCCAAACCCCCCGATATCAGTGACATTGATTGACCATCTGAGGTACATTCGGGGATCTCCTAGATGATGTTACGGCCGGGGAATAGGTAGTTTGAGCTCAAACATGCAACATCCAATGCTTTTGATTCCACAAGTGATAATCAGCTGCCAGAGGTATCTTGGAACAGAATTCTCTTCCCATTGAAAACATATGAATACCAGACGGAGCCAAGTGATGAGTTGGGAGCCAGAATTGGTGTTCAGACAATATATAAAGAAAAGGCCACCTCATTTGTATAAGTATTCACATAACTCCAAGACTAAAAGATTTTCAGTAGGTTTTGAACATAGATGTATCTCTATGATGTCTATACATCCAATATGGAATATGGAAATATATGATTGGGAGGAAACATCCTCTATAATGCACAAACACTGATTGCGTCCTGAATGAATGTAATTTGTGCAAGAAAGCCACAATGAAAATTTCATAACTTTCTGTTTCCATGAACGCTTGACATAAGAGCTATGAATTATTAAAATGTGAGGAAAGCATTCATTCCATAAGTAATTCTGAATAATTACAATATGAGATGCCATGCGATACATGTTTGTGTCTATTCAGAGAACTCCGGCAATGTATCTGCAGTTTCACTCCACAAAATGCGTTGGCTCGGTTTGCCGTACTCGCAGCAAAGAGTCATTTTACAAAGATGTATTCAACGCGCCGAGAAAAAAACCTCTCAGTGCCCCATTTTAAACTGTCTTATTAATGTAATGAAAATCTGTGGGAAAAACTTTCCCTCCCCTCAATTATCCGCTCTAGCACAGAAATTCCCTACAGGAACCTTTAAATAGTACTTTCGCTTTGCAGACTGCCTATTATAATGTGAATATATTAAGATCTGTAAAAGTACTAAGAATATCAGACGCTGCATGTCTGTTATTCATTTGTGTTCTGGTACATTGCAGATTCCACAGAATTTCTGGCAAATTGTTGTTTTTGATTCCATATCATTACATTAAACCGAGATGTGTATTTATGCGGCAGCAAAAAAAAAAAAGTTCAGCAAATCTGTCACTTTATTTACAATGATTATGGGGGGAAGAAAACCAGCACACATTAACCCATTAACTGCTGGGGTTGTCTACTATTTAAAGCATAATACTCAACCTGTGACTCAGGAGCCACATATGGTTCATGGACCCATGTGTGGCCCGAGGGCCCATGATGTGTGGTTCGCGGGCCCATGATGCGTGGCTTTTGACTCTATTGTATGTGGCTCGCGGACCTATCATGAGTGCCTCGCGGGCCCATAATTGTGGTTTGCGGCTCTATCATGTCTTGCTCATGAACCCATGATGCGTGGCTTGTGGCTGTCCTCCAGCTTGGTGCATAAGCATCAGGTTTAGCAAACAGCCATAAGAAGCAGAACTCCAAATGGTGACTTTTGTGAATGGCCCCACATACAAGAGCCATACTAAATGGGCTAAGGTAGGAATCCCAGGATCTGGGTTACTGCCTCAGTGTGATTTCTTTCAAAGGGCTTTGGCTTTCAGTATACTTGTGATGAGGGCTCTGGGTGACACTACAGTGAGGATAGCGGCAGTTGGATTTGGTTCACAACGCTCTTTCAGAGTTGAATGTGGCTCTCAAGGGCAGAACAGTTGGAGGTCTCTGACTTAAAGAGAACTTTTTAGGCCACCCAAGGTCCCCAAACTGCCAACAATATCATTCAGAGCCTTATCCTTGCATTTTAATCAGGTGTCAGGAGAGAGAAATCTCTGGATCTAAACTTTTGCTTTACCTCTCATGACATGCTAATTAACTAGAATTAGTTTGGAGACTTGTCGGTTCCCCTGGACTATAAATATCAAAAGACTGACCAACACACCCAAGAAACAGGCAAATGTGAACAGGTGCATACTGAAGGAACTAGTCCATACAAGTAAAGCGAAATCAGCTGCACACTGAAATACTATACTAGGTAAACATAGAATATAATGCAGTTCCAAATTTCTTACACCTAGTATAGTATTTCAGTGTGCATCTGTATTCACTTTATTCCCCTGGACTAGTCCTGGCCTCACTAGCTGTGATCATGCCCACTCACCGTGATAGACATCTCTCTTTGCCCAGTCGCAGTTTCACTGCAAGACATTGTCCTTCTGTATGTGGGTTAGAGCTTCTGCACTGAAACTGCGACTGGTCCCAGTGCAGATATCAGACACACTGAGGGTGGGACTAGACTGTGGAAATAGATACCCCACCAGATTAGTCCTAGATGATTACCATATTACAAGTAGTTATAACAAATATGTAGATACTCCAGAATCTGATTGCTTTGAATATAACGAAATTGAGTCAAGGCTTGGGTAAACACTCCGTATTAACAAATAATAAACACAGTGTAAATAAAAGAATAACAGAAGACAACTACAAATGAAATGTAAGTGCAACCACACTAATATGTGAATGTTCAGACAGCATGTGCAGTATTGCGCTCAGCAAACAAATATGCGAAAGTACAGAATAATATGCTGAAGTACGCTCAGCAAACTAGTGATGAATGTCCAGAATAATTTGCACAGCAAAAAGGTGGTGAATGTCCAGATTAATATGCACATCAACAAGGGTTGAATGTCCAGAATAATGTGTAGAGCAAACAAGCAGTGAATATCCAGAATAATATGCACAGCAAACAATCAGGTAATGTCATTCCTAGGGCTAAACAAATATCCCCACAAGTCCAGCACACAGCCCTGGATAAGAACACTGATCACTAACCGAGAAACTAGTTCTTAGTGCCCAAGGAAGTCCAGCAATATTAGCACTTCTCCTAGGAGTCTTGAAGGGAGGGAACCAAGCAAGCATCAGGATAAGATCGTCAACTGCAGGCAGACCAGAACTGAGGCAGAGCGCAGGATAAACACGCAGCAGCAGGAAGTGCAGAAATGACTCAGGAGCTAGTAGCACAAAATACTCAGGCAAGGAATGGATCCCGGACCGGAACTTCTAAGCAGGGCAGACAAGAAGTTCAAGAGCAAGACGAGGCAATAGACTCCATCTTGGACGAGGGGAAGCAGGCACAACAAGTTCCATGGAAATACCAAAACCTTATAGTAGTTAAAAAAAGTGATTTTCCTACTCAAAGCTCCTTAGTTTTGTCACTCTAGACACTTGATTAAAATGCAGAGATCGGGCTCTGTATAATATTGGTGGCAGGTTGGGAGGCTTAGGGAACCTGACCAGTTCCTTTTAACATCACCTTTGAATGTTGACAGGTGGTGGAATATAAATAGAAACTTCCCACTGTATCTTCCAGTTGGGTCAAATGTGATCTTTTAAATTTGTGCAACAGGGGTTTTTTAGACTTATAATATTGCTACCCGATTCATAGGATAGGTCATCAAGGAGGTCATCAAGGTGCATTACATCTTTATTGGTGAAGCAAAGAACAAATGACTAATGTGTTTGAGCAAAATTAAGTCAAGTATTAGTGTATGGGCCACTGAAGGGGTATGATTCTGTGGTGACATTTTTACTTTGTGGGTCACCAGTAATATTTGGGGCACAGTGAGGAGCTCTTTTAGGCTATATTCAAAAGTTGCATTTTTGTTGTTTTTTTTCTGTAGATAAAACCTACTATCTTCGCAGTAAAGAAGCTGCTTTCAAAAAAGAGGTTTGGTTTCACTACGTTTTTTACTGTTTTTTTTGCGTAGCTTATATGTGTCAGCAAACTGTAGCTGGATATACTGCTCTGAAGTGTACAGTTCTGGCCATTTTATTTCACAGTTTGTTGCTTCTGTGTTTCTAAACCACTACTTGGACAACCCCTTTTCATTCCCCTTGTTTGTTGCTGTACAAATAAATAAGCCTATACTCAGCTTTGGTGCTGGCAGGATTCTAGCGTTGTCTGAAGCCTTGTTACCGAGGCCCAAGTAAAATTGTCATGATACACGATCCCCACAACCCATCAGCATCGGCTTCCTTCACTTTGCCTTTAACGTTTGAACAGAAAGTCAGGGCAGCGCTCACATCCAGCTCAAATATCTGAAGGTGGAGAGATACCTGCTGTCTGCTGATTTAGTCGCAGGGCTCGTGTGTCGTAACAATTGTACTTGGGCCCCAGGAACGCGACTTCAGACACTACTGAAACCGCTGCCGCACTGGAAGTGGAGTATAGGCTTATTTATGGGGTAAACAAGGGGACTTACTAATGGTTGTGCAAGTAGTGGACATCCCCTTTAAGTCCGGTAGGAGTTTTCATGGTGGTCTGGGCCCAGAAAGAAAAGAGAAAGAGAGTGGCTAAAATCATAAAAATAAAAAAGAGATAGTTGCACTCTGTAGTGCTAAGATATGTGTAACAATGAATATGGGAATATTGACATGCATTACTGCTATGGAAAACATGAAAAAATTAAGATAGCACACAAAAATGGCTAGTTTTATGTGAGCCCAACAGCCAAAGCAAAGATGGCCTCTCATTGTTGGGTCCCTATCAAACTAATGAAGGAGGAGAAGAATTTCTTCAGCTCACCTGCTGCCCGGGCTGCTGATCCTTGCGGGTGCCAGGAATCCACCGGTGAGTCCCAACCGGTCATGAACAATGGAAAGGAAAGGAAAGGATCTGGCACAACCTCTTCTTAGAATAAAACCATCATAATTTTTATTTCAAAGTATTAAAAATGCCATCCGTGAAAACCAAAAGAGATGTTAATCCATGGGAGCTTTACGCGTTTTGGACTTCAGTATAAAAACAAAAAGAGTCCTTAATCATAAGTCTTATGATTAAGGATTCTTTTTGTTTTTATACTGAAGTCCGAAACGCATAAAGCTCCCATGGATTAACATCTCTTTTGGTTTTCACGGATGGCATTTTTAATACTTTGAAATAAAAATTATGATGGTTTTATTCTAAGAAGAGGTTGTGCCGGATCCTTTCCTTTCCTTTCCATTGTTCCTATCAAACTAATGCCTCTCTTTGGGTTGATAGGGACTCAACAATAAGATCACTTTGACAGTTGACCTGCTGTATCTAACATGACATGATAATATTGTGGAGAAAAGAGCGCAATAGGGTCTTACCCAGTAGGGATATCAAACAAGCAAGGGCCCACTCACCTTTTCAGGTTGTGACAGTCACAACCCCTATGAAGCACATACAATGGTGGTATCAGCTGAAGCCCCTAGATATGAAGCGTGTAATGAAATGGAGAAGGAAATCGGGTATATACCGCGCTGATACTAAAGATTATATTAATATGATTGCTTTATTGTTTGTATAGGTCTATGCATTTCAGAGACATCCGTCTCCTTCCTCGGGACATAAAAGGAAACAATATCTTATAATACAATCTTATTATACAATATCTTATCATATTGTTTCCTTTGATGTCCTGAGGAAGGAGATGGATGTCTCTGAAACGCGTAGACCCGTACGAACAATAAAGGAATCATATTAATATAATCTTCAGTATCGGCGCGGTATATACCCGATTTCCTTCTCCATTTCATTACATGTATATAAGTATTGGGAAGGTTGTCATGCTGCCTTTGCTGTACATAAACTTGAGTTTGTGCCCCTGAACTTTAAGAACCCTTGCAGAACCCCTGACAATATCAATCAATAGTAAACAGTTGGGATATGATTTTCCAAAAAATGCTGATACATAACATTTTATCGCATAGACATAAAGTCCATAATTCCACACCATCGTGTCCTCATTTATGGTCTATATTGTCCCACATGATGCTATCAGATATGTGCTAAACGTACAGTGTTAGGGGTACTTTGCACGCGCGACATCGCAAGCCGATGCTGCGATGTCGAGCGCGATAGTCCCCGCCCTCGTCGCAGCAGCGATATCTTGTGATTGCTGGCGTAGCGAACATTATCGCTACGGCAGCTTCACATGCACTCCCCTGCCCTGTGACGTCGCTCTGACCGGCGATCCGCCTCCGTCCTAAGGGGCGAGTCGTGCGGCGTCACAACGACGTCACACGGCAGGCGGCCAATAGCAGCGGAGGGGCTGAGATGAGCAGGATGTAAACATCCCGCCCACTTCCTTCCTTTCGCATTGCAGCCGGGACGCAGGTAGGAGATGTTCCTCGCTCCTGCGGCTTCACACACAGCGATGTGTGTTGCCGTAGGAACGAGGAACTACATCGTACCTATTGCTGCACCAGCATTATTGAAATGTCGGACCCTACACCAATGATACGATAACGACGCTTTTGCGCTCGTTAATCGTATCAAAAAGGATTTGCACACTACGATATCGACTGCGACACCGGATGTGCGTCACTTTCGATTTGACCCCACCAACATCGCACCTGCGATGTCGTAGTGTGCAAAGCCCCCCTTAGTTCTGATGGGTACAGAGTCTCAGATAAGCAGGACGTGGTGGGGTCTCATTCTAGATTTGGCTTTTTGTTGTTGTTGTTGTTTTGATGAGTCATTATATTTCCAGGCTTAGCGGTTATGCTAATTAAGCAAAAGCGTGCAATTAAATAGACAGATTGCATTTAAGGCTTTGGAATCTCGCATGGCGCTTTTCTGTTTTGTAATTTAAATTTGCTTGATAAAAGTTCTCTTTTTTCTTCTCCATTTTGCAAATCTCTCCCTGGAGCTATTTAGTACCAGGAAAATCCTCGCACTAGAACTGCATCCACATAACCATTATACTCAGATAAAGGTTCTTGATTTTTTTTTTTACATTTTTTCCTGCAGGATGTGATTATTTTGGTGAGCATTTGATCAGACGCCTTTGGCATGGAAGCCACAAAATGAAAAATTTGACAGCATTGTTGGTCCATACACAAAATGGGAAATTAATTGATTTTTATTTCTGATCTATCATTGAATAGAAAGCTTGATTCTCCATGGCTCTCTGTGCAGTGTTATATATTCCAAATTATACAGTATGTCACAGCTAGGATTTTTTTTATCGTATTCATCATTTCCCTTCCTTTTTATCTGCATTTTCCAACTCTGATTGATTTAGTTACTTTTATTGAGTTAAAGTAGTTTATTAAATACACTTGAAGTAGATCTATGGCCACTGTTTTATTAGTTTGGCCGATTCTTTGATTTTTTTCCAATACGAATGCCTCGTCATGCAACATCGCAACGCTCTGCAAGATCATGATGTAGTAGTGCCTAGTAGCACCATAGGTGCCCAGGATGCAGGGCTTGGGGTACCAGGCACAGAAGTGAAGACCGGTTGGCATGGAGGCCTGGACTGGACACCAGACAGAGGCAGCAAGCGCCAAACTGCTCATCCCTATCATCAATATCCAGTTGATCGAACGCCGATATTCCCACCCAAAACACCAAAAATTCTCCGACTCAGAGTTTGGATCATGCGCACTAATTAATTTTTAAGCTAGACGTGTACACCTGGTTTCATAGTGTTCATGATCGAAGCTCCAGGGTCGTGCGCACTGAGCCAAAAACCAGTGTCGGGTGGCGATGGCAGCGGAGAGGTCAGTGATATTATCATTCTCTAATGCTGCACATTCATTAGCATGATAGCACACCCACAGGGGCGTACTAACATGCTAATGGGGGTAACTAGAAAGGGAAGCAACGGCCTTAGGATTAGCATACGATAAAAGATCTTTAGGAATACTTTTCTAAAGATCTCTTTATACTATTGTATACAGTAACGGTTAGGCAGGGATTAGCGATATGCACCAGAACTGCTTATGGTTCTGGGTGCTTATTGGACCTGACAGGTTCCCTTTGAGTAATCAATTCTTATTTGAGCTTCCTTTATAATACATCAATGTGCTGGGTCCTCCAGACAAGGAGGACTGACAGCAAATACAGCTTTATATTTGATTTAGCCAAACTTCTTGAAATTATTGGCTTAGCTTAGACATAGGCAATACAAAAATGTACCGCTTCTCGAAAAAAAATATAGATTTGTTTTCCTATTTCTACACAATCTGCTTCAAATCTCATTAGTTTGTATGGGCACTATCTTTGATTTTTTCCATGCACAGTTTTTAGATTTATCTAACAGTCCCGGCCTTGAAGAGCTGCTGTTTAGATGAAAATTCCATTTTAATGAGGCCGGACATGGAGTATGCCTCCTTAAGCCTCTTTGGTAAATACAACCCTTGTCATGAGACATCTTTGATCTAGCATTTGGAAAAAAGCCATATATAAGATATCTAGCATAGTCAGTAATGACAGTAGCTCCTGTTTAATTCATAGGGTTCTTCATTGTGACTTTGTAGATGAAAGCAGATATGGCCTTTACAGGTAATGGAAGTCTTATTGCTCCTGCTCGTTCATTTCCATGCAAGCGGCAAGTGCCTTATGTCAAGAGGCTTTATGTAATTGAATCTGCTCCATGTATCCATGACTTATTACTCCAATTGTAATAACTTTTTACTGTAAACAAGTTCAGTTAAAACTTAACTAATTTTTAGTGGTTTTATATATTTTTTTCACTAGAATAAAAATGAAGGTTTCCATTGTAGTTGGTCATTAACGAGTCTTTCTAATCAATCATTTTCTGGACACTTTTTTGTAAGTTATCTGAATACATTCAGTCCAGACCATTGGTAGAAGAAGGCACAGTTTGAGAAGAAAAATTGAGAATCTCTTTTTGTAATGTTCAAGGGGGGGAGTTTATTCTTGAGTAGAGCGCCTAGTTGACGTAGGAGACTTAAGGTCACGCCTCACTAAGTGACATCGCTGCTGAGGCACGGTTTTGGTGACGCCACAGCGATCTTGCTAGCGATCTCGTTATGTGTGACATCCAACAACGACCTGGCCCCTGCTGTGAGGTCACCAATCGTTGCTGAATGTCCTGGACCATTTTCTTTAAAGGGGATGTCCTGCTGGGCAGGATGCATCGTTATGTTTGACACTGTGTGACAGGGTCACAGTGACTGCGGAGATCGTTATACAGGTTGCTACTGCGACCTGTATCAGTACTGAGTTATTGGTAAGATCTGACTGTGTGACATCTCACCTGCGACCTTCCAGCGACTTACCAGTGATCCTTATCTGGTCGCATCGTTTTCGGGATCACTGGTAAGTCGCTAAACGTGACGGGGGCTTTCCTGTATAGTGAATGCAAAGCTGACCTGCGAATTTAGTTATGCAACTAACCTATTTAAAGAGAAAGAGTATGGGATACCCAGTGCTACCTATTGGAAGTAGAAATCCTGAAAGTCAATATCAACTTTTTAAAGGTAGAGATGGGCAAATAGTAACTATTCATGTTTGGATTATTTGTAAAGAATGCCAAAATATAATTCCAGTATTTGCCACGAATAACGAACCTAATACAAGTCAATGAAGGAACCACTTTTCATGACGAATACTTAAATAGTACACAGTATTCCTTAAGCATTATCCAAACACACAGGTGTTACTAATTGCCCATCACTATTTACATGGTCTTGCAACATGACTTGCGATAAGAAGCCAAACTCCACTTTACAAACACTTTTTTTGTTTTTTTTTTACCCTTCATCAGTGCAAAGCAGGGGTACTGGCTTGCTAAGGCTTTTGACAAGCAGGGTAAAGGGTAAAGTTTCTCTTTGTGAAGATGTGGCAATGCCCTTTAAAGTGTTGATATTGACTTTTAGAATTGCTATTTCCAATAAGCGACCTGAAATCCTGTTCTCTTTTCCTCTGAAAGACTCTTTCCAAACTTTTATACAACTGGAATTTTGCTTTTCACTGAGTTGAAATGATGGGAGGTCATTATTTTATGAGCCAAAGAGACATCTGGTACCTTTGATAGCTGTTGACTGACGGCTATTTCTTCTGAAATCCCCATACAAATGAATGTATCAATCCAGCTAACTTTCCAGACTTCAATATATCCTTGGTAAAGCATTACGGTGTTTTCCATGGGTAGAGGAAAGTACACCTGACACCTGGGCATTGAAATTCAATCTTCCTGATCCTTATTTTCTGGCCATCATCTGTTGAAAGAGTCATCAGGGTGTGTCCATGGTAGATGGTCAGCCAGTCCTGGTGAAATAGGCAGCACGGTGGCTCAGTGGTTAGCTTTGCAGTCTTGAGGCGCTGGGGTCCTGGGTTCACATCCCTCCAAGAAAAACATCTGTAAGGAGTTTGTATGTTCTTCCTGTGTTTGTGTGGAATTCCACTGAGCTCTATCGTTTCCTGCCACACTCCAAAAACATACTGATAGGGAATTTAGACAGTAGTGATCATGACTGTAATGCGGGCGTCAAACGGTACGATCTATCATGCGATCGCACGAGTGATTGTACCTGCCCCCGTCGTTTGTGCGTCACGGGCAAATCGCTGCCCATGTCACACAAAGTCGTTAAACCGCCATCACACATACTTACCTGCTGAGCGACCTCGCTGTGGGCGGCGAACATCCTCTTCCTGAAGGGGAGGGACGTTCGGCGTCACAGCGACATCACACAGCCGCCGGCCAATAGAAACGGAGGGGCGGAGATGAGTGGGATGTAAACATCCCGCCCACCTCCTTCCTTCCGTATAGCCGGCGGGACGCAGGTAAGCTGTATTCATCATTCCCGGTGTGTCACACGGAGCGCTGTGTGCTGCCCCGAGTACGATGAACAACCAGCGCAAAGAAAAATAAACGAGTTTTAAAAATAAGCGACGTGTACACGACTCACGATTTGTAACCGATTTGCAAACGTTCAGCGTTGCTCAGAGGTCACATGAAAACGACGTCGCAAACGATGCCAAATGTGCGTCACGAAAACCGTGACCCCGACGATGCATCGCTCGATAGCTCGTCTCGTGTGACGCCCGCATAAGAGTGCTATAGAAGTAAAACAAATAAATAAATCAGCTGGCTCAGCCATCAATAGTCTAATGCAATTGGGGAACTTTAGACTGAGCACTAGATACGTGACGGATGGAATGGGGGAACATTTCTGTATGCACTAAGGAAGGGCTGGAAAGGTCAATAATTCTCATTATGCAGTGTTCCCAATTTTATTCTTTTGAAGCATGGGATTCTTTATTTTACTATAATAAGTCTGTAACAGTAACAATAATTGCATAGTGTATCATTAAATTTGCGACCCGATATATAAAGTTGAGTAACAAGAAATAATAAAATGTTATGCCTACCAATACATTTTCCCCTTATGCTCTAGAGCTATGTTCTAAGGAGAGAGCTCTTCTCCTTGCAGAGACTGACACACCAATCCAGCATGCCAGTGGTGAGGAGACTTTAAGCCACAATGCTCCTTTGGGAAATATGCAAATTGTCTATCAATGAAGAAGCAGATGAACTCTAGAGCCACCTATTGGAAGTAGTAATCCTAAAAGTCAAAAGTGACCCTTTAACATGCCTTGTCATATGACTTAGGATTTATGCCAGATCAGAACCTCAGTTTGCAGACACGGTGTTTCGGGATTGTTGTTCTTCCTCAGATCAGATTTCATACTTTGCACTGACGAGATACAACCATCCCGAAACATTGTGTCTGCAAATTGAGGTTCTGATCTGGCATAAATCCTAGGTCATATGAAAAGGCTCGTTAAAGGGTCACTTTTAACTTTTAGGATTGCGACCTCCAATAGGTGGAAGTAGAGTTTGTCTCCTTCTTCACTGAATAGACAATGTGCATATTTCCCAGAGGAGCATTGTGGCACTGGAGTTTGTCTACTTCCTCACAGAAGAGACACTTTCTCTAGAACTACCGTATGTTGTCACTGGGAAACTTTCTTGCTAGTTCTCTCTATTCTTCCTCTCTATCCTTAATTTTTTTTATGTTGCTTATAGATAAGCTCAGTTATATTTCTATATCTTCTGGGCCAACATGAATTTATTAAAATGGGGGCAGAAATTCATCCTGGGAGTTAACAGTGAAGGAAAACCATTTATAATTTCCATTAATTTCAATAGGACTCATCTTGGTTAAAAATATTTAAAATAAGGTGTTGAACCTTTTCGAGAATTGTAGATGGTTATAATTCCAGGCTGCATCCACACTCTGTTCTCAGTGTATGTCAGAGGTTTAGGTTGTGAGGAATTATTTTCCCAGTTATACCTCTGAAATAAAGAAGTATCAAAGGTTATCATGACTAACAATGCACCTTCTTAATAACTTGTCACCGAACTTTATCTCACATAAGAGGATTGAGATAGCTTAACATTGCACAAGCCATTGACCAATATCAAATAAGAGGTCGAAATTACACTTTTTTGTGCCATTAGATCCCTGTGTCGTGTTATCTGAGTCAAGTTAAAGGATTTGTCTCAGGTAATTTTATTTTTTAATTTCGAGCGTAAGAACTAACAGGCATAGAGTTACTAACTACTTGCCTGTTGTAACCAACGCCGACACAGAGCGATTATTGACCGCTCTTGCTGGCAATTCTGCTGCTTCACGTCAACAGAGTTGCTTTTCCTCTTTGAAGCTGCTCTGTTGACAGGGTGTGACTGCCAACATCCATCATCATGTTTATTAAAGTTAAAAATGTAGAAATTGGGTTTTAAATCCACGCTATTGACCAATCTGGAATGATGAAAGGATTAATGTTTCTTTATTTTCATGCACAGGTCTACGCGTTTCAGGAATACTCAGCTCCCTTCATCAGGACAACAGGCAAAAAACATCAAATCGATTTGAACAGAACTGAGACTATCACAGAGCAGGTGCATTTATACGGAGACTTGATTACACACAGGTGGCTTATATTTATCATCATCAGTCATTTAGGACAACATTGGATCATTCAGAGATCCTCAACGAACTTCTGGAGTGAGTTTGCTGCACTAAAAGTAAAGGGGATGAATAATATTGCACGCCCCAATTTTCAGTTATTTATTTTTTGAAAAAGTTTAAAATAAGCAATAAATATCGTTCACCTTCACAATTGTGTCCCACTTGTTGATTCTTCACCAAAAAATTAAAAAATGTTATCTTTATTTGAAGCCTGCAATGTGGAAAAAGGTTGAAAAATTCAAGGGTGGCGAATACTTTCGCAAGGCACTGTATACAGTAAATATATTTTACACACTGTTATTTTTCCATATAATTCCATAAATCTTAACAGCGTCTTGAGTGTATTGAGTGCTGTATTTCTCAGTTGCTGTGCAGCATTTCTCCCTATTGATTTTCAGTCACTCCGGTGCGGTCTGTTTATTTTGGTCTGAGTAACTGGACTGTCCGGCCACCTCGGCTGATGGAAAACACAACCGCTGGCCTTTATGTTTTGCAGGATTAATACCGAGGCTCTTGTTGTTTGCTTGGCTTTCTGTAGAACAGGTTATATGCTTACAGCATCAATGATTCTCAAGCATGTCTATGCTGAATGTGTTGTATTTACATTCACATAGACTTTAAATCACTTGTTTTGTAATTTTTATGGAAAGGCTGCTTTACACACAGCAACATCGCTAGCGATGTCGCTGCCGATCGCACCCGCCCCCATCGTTTGTGCGTCACGGGACAATCGCTGACCGTGGTGCATAATATCATTAGTCCCCGTCACACATACTTACCTGCCTTGCGACATCGCTGTGGCCAGCAAACTGCCTCTTTTCTCAGGGGGCGGTTTGTGCGGCATCACAGCGACGTCACACAGCAGGCAGCCAATAGAAGTGAAGGGGCGGAGAACAGCCAAAGGAAAGACACGCCCACCTCGTTGCTGGAGGACGCAGGTACAGTGTTGTTCATCGTTCCTGGGGTGTCACACGAAGCGATGTGTGCTGCCTCAGGATCGATAAACAACCTGCGTCCACAAAGAGCAACGATATTATGAAAATGAACGACGTCAACGATCAACGATTAGGTGAGTATTTTTGATTGTTAACCCTCGCTCGTTGGTGTTAAGTGGGCTTTACATGCTACGACATCGCTCAAGTGATCTCGTTTGGTTCACGGAATTTGTGACGCACATCCGGCCGCTTTAGCGATGTCGTTGCGCGTGACACCTGTGAGCGATTTTGAATTGTCGCAAAAACGTTCAAAATCACTCATCGGTGACATGCCCCCTATTCTCGAGTATCACTGCTGCTCGGTGTACGAAGTAGTTTGTCGCTCCTGCGGCAGCACACATCGCTACATGTGATACTGCAGGAAGGAGGAACCTCTCCTTACCTGATGCCGCCCGCAATGAGGAAGGAAGCAGGTTGGCGGCATGTTCCGGCTGCTCATCTCCGCCCCTCCGCTTCTATTGGGTGGCAGTTCAGTGACGCTGCTGTGACGTCGCTTTAGCGCTGAACGAACTGCCCCCTTAGAAAGGAGGCGGTTCGCCGATCACAGCGACGTTGCTAGGCAGGTAAGTACGTGTGATGGGTCCGCACGATGTTGTGCGCCAGCGATTTGCCCATGTCCCACAACCGATGAGGGCGGGTACACATGCTAACGATATCGGTCACGATATCGCAGCGTGTAAAGCGGCCTTTACACGCATTGACGTCGCTAACGAGGCCGGATGTGCGTCACGAATTCCATGACCCCAACGACATCTCGTTAGCGATGTCGTTGCGTGTAAATGGGCCTTTATTCTCACTAGGAGTATTTTTAGTTTTATTGACATTATTTATTTATTTATTTTAGAATAGTTATTGTGTGAATATAATATGGAATATATTCAGGAAAGTATATGATAATAAATCATTATTTTTTGCAAATGTAAAAACTTTTTCATATTTTTTCGATCATTTTTTATTAATTTTGAAAATCACATTAAAAAATGACAAGTCTACAGTCACTCTACGTGTCTCTACCTCCCATTGCAGACACTATGTGCTGCGAAGATTCTCAAGTGTCAGACCCAGGAATGGTGGTCATGTGGCTGCGAGTACATGGGTCTACCTCACATTGCAGACACTGTGTGCTGCGAGGATTCTCAAGTCAGAGCTGGGAATGGCGGTTACATGGTGATGAGTATGTGACTGTACCTCACATTACAGAGACTGCGCTGTGAGCATATCAAGTCAGAGCTGGAAACAGCAGTCACGTGGCTTGAGTGCGTCACTCTACCTCCCATTATAGACACTGTGAGCTGGGAGGATACTCAAGTGTCAGAGACGGAGATGGCGATTATGTGGCTGGTGAACATGAGATATAAATACTTCCGACTACATTACAACAAGTGAGCAGCGGCCTTGCTCAATACAACAAGAGGGCGGCACCCTTGCCCAACATACTTGCATTGAGTGACTCCAAACATGTGGATTTAGACTGGACAACCCCTTTAAGCCCATATTTAAAAAATAACATTGTCCTGGACAACCCCTTTAATCTTTAGCTAGATTTATATGCCACTGTTTAGGCATGGTGTGGTATATACTGCCCAAAGGATCTCTTTTTTTTAGAAAAAAATGAAAATGAACGTTATTTAATGTTTTTGTACTGAATGTTCTCATATAGTTTATTAGACAATAAGTATAATGATGTTTATGGGCCCAACTGAGGAAACTATTCCTCTTTAGTGTTGTGTATGGAGGCTATAAATGCATTTTATTATGCCTTTCCTATGGCATCCAAATAATTTACACTGTACATGCAATGTGAATGCACCCCAAGAACTTTACTGACAGTAAAGGGACCCCGTATTTTCCCATCAGCAGCCATATTATTCCCACAGAAAGGCGACATTCTCTCCTTATCCCCCACTCCAAACAAAAGCTGAAAAAACCTGTAATTTAGTATCCAGGATGTGAATGGCGAAGACTCAGTTAACATGCTATTAATTACAAAACACGGGGGCACGTCACTGTGTTAATTACAGCGAGCCCTACGCTTAGAAGAGACACTGTCCTGCCAACCCAATGCTGATGAGCAATTATTTTTCCTCAAGATTTTTTTTTCTTTCATTTGATGACTCCGACTTCCACATCTTGTTAAAATGGGTCTCTAGTGATGAAAGTCATTTAGCATAAATTAATTCGGCAGAATGACTTTTCCTACATGCTAAACAACCCGGTGCAGATACTGGTTCAATCCAAATCTTTACAAAATTGCTTTCATCTTTACAAAATAATAAGAGGGATTGAGTGTTTGTGAATGGTAATTATTTCCTCTGTTTATACGGAGGCTGAATCTGCCGAGTCTTTAAAAAATGACACAAAGGTATAAACCAAGACATGGAATTGATTCATTTAAGCTGATTCTTAATATCTTGGGAGTGATTAATTTGAGATATTGTAAAAATGACTCAGTGGTTAGCACTGCAGTCTTAAGCTGGTGTCACACTAAGCGACAGCGACAACGACGTCGCTGTTACGTCACCATTTTCGGTGACGTAACAGCGACCTTGTAAGTCGCTGTTATGATCGCTGCTTAGCTGTCAAACACAGCAGAAGCAGCGATCATAACGTCGCTGTGCTACATGTGCAGAGAGCAGGGAGCCGCACTTAGCGCTGGCTCCTTGCTCTCCTAGGTACAGTACACATCGGGTTAATTAACCCGATGTGTGCTGCAGCTACATGTCACAGTGCAGAGAGCAAGGAGCCGCGCGCACTGCTTAGCGCTGGCTCCTTGCTCTCCTTGCTACAGTATACATCGGGTTAATTACCCGATGCATACTGCAGCCACATGTCACAGTGCAGGAGCCGGCACTGGCAGCAAGAGCGGAGGCTGGTAACCAGCGTAAACATCGGGTAACCAGGGAAAGGTCTTCCCTTGGTTACCCGATGTTTACGCTGGTTACAGCTTACCGCAGCTGCCAGTGCCGGCTCCTGATCGCTTCATTTCGTCGCTCTCTCGCTGTCACACACAGCGATGTGTGTGTCACAGCGGGAGAGTGACGACCAAAAAATGAAGCTGGACATTCAGCAACGACCGGCGACCTCACAGCAGGGGCCAGGTCGTTGCTGGATGTCACACACAGCGACAGCGACGGGACGTCGCTGCAACGTCACAGAAAATGGTGACGTAGCAGCGACGTCGTTGTCGTCGTCGTTATGTGTGACACCAGCTTTACAGCGCTGGGGTCCTGGGTTCAAATCCCCCCAAGGACAACATCTGCAAGGAGTTTATATGTTCTTCTCGTGTTTACGTGGGGTTCCTCCTGATTCTCCAGTTTCCTCCTACATTCCAAAAACATACTGATAGGGAATTGCAACACTGGGGTCCTGGGTTTGAATCCCACCAAGGACAACATCTGTCAGAAGTTTTGTATCTTCTCCCTGTATTTGTGTGGATTTCCTCCACATTCTCTAGTTTCCTCCCACACTCAAAAGACATACTGATAGGGAATTGCAACACTGGGGCCCTGGGTTCAAATCCCACCAAGGACAACATCTATGAGAAGTTTTGCATCTTCTCCCTGTATTTGTGTGGATTTCCTCCACATTCTCCAGTTTCCTCCCACACTCCAAAGACATA
Source organism: Anomaloglossus baeobatrachus (assembly GCF_048569485.1). Taxonomy (NCBI): domain Eukaryota; kingdom Metazoa; phylum Chordata; class Amphibia; order Anura; family Aromobatidae; genus Anomaloglossus; species Anomaloglossus baeobatrachus. The sequence continues at coordinate 585,731,358 of NC_134356.1, forward strand.
CTGATAGGGAATTGCAACACTGTGGTTCTGGGTTGGAATCCCACCAAGGACAACATCTGCAAAGAGTTTGTATGTTCTCCCTGTTTTTGTGTGGGTTTCCTCCACTTTCTCCGGTTTCATCTCACACTCCAAATACATACTGATAGGGAATTGCAACACTGGGGTCCTGGGTTTGAATCCCACCAAGGACAACATCTGTCAGAAGTTTTGTATCTTCTCCCTGTATTTGTGTGGATTTCCTCCACTTTCTCCGGTTTCCTCTCACACTCCAAAGACATACTGATAGGGAATTGCAACACTGGGGTCCTGGGTTCGAATCCCACCAAGGACAACACCTGTCAGAAGTTTTGTATCTTCTCCCTGTATTTGGGTGGATTTCCTCCACATTTTCTGGTTTCCTCCCACACTCCAAAGACATACTGATAGGGAATTGCCCTATACCACCGGTATACTGAGCATAGCGATGGACACCACAGGGAACACTGTAATGGTTGCCTCTCCTGGGAAACAGAGATACTATACCACCACTGCACACTGAGGAAGGTCCATTACGGACCGAAACATTTGTACTTGGAAGTGTCTTAGAATAAAAATCACCGTTCTTTCACATGAACTCCTGAGTGCAAAGCTTTCTGTTATATTGGTTATGGGATTGGATCCCAAAACAGAAGTGTCGGGCTTTGCTAGAATCTATGGACAAAAAGATAAGTCTCCTCTCACTGCTCACCAGTGCTACCAATCCTACATCCCGCTATTTGATCCTCCTCTTCTTTTTGCGTTCGCCCATGCTCTTCAGATGGCTTCTCTCTTTTTAGGCCTCTGAGTGACGTCACAATGTCACAACGTGCATCACCCATGGTCTACTCTGTCGTGATGTGACAATGTGCACAGACCAGCATGACATGCAGTAATATTAGTGGCCCAGTTGATACAGACTGGTGCAGGCTGAAGAGGATGCACACGGTGGGGGAAAGCAAGAAGAGGACTGGACAGCATGCTGTTGAGGTGGTGGGACATGTAAGCGGTGAGGTGTATATTATTTTTTAACCTTTTACCAACACTTTATGGTTCATGAAAATGGAAGCCTGCTGTAACCATTTTGTTGAAACCTTGCTGATTGAATCACAAAAAGTTGAACTAGAATTAAGTTCTACTCGAATAAGTGAACCCAACTACTTGTACTTACTATCACTCAGTTAAATTAATAATTTGCCATATACTACAGATAAATACACTCACTTGGTTTAGCCTAAGTTATCTGAAAAACTGATCTGATATTGGAACCTTGCCTTGGCTGAAAACCCTCAAATCTTAAGACCCTTTTTCTTCAGCTGATAATCAGCCAAAAAAGCACACAAATTCCTGTTCCCCATCATTACCTCATGAGAACATGGCAGTAATCAGCTAATGATTGAGCAAAAACATGTTTGTTGGCTGAACACAATTTGAGAAATAATTGTTGTCGGTAGTCAACAACATACAAACTGTTTGGGAACCGAATATTTGCATATTGGTTCCTATACAGACTTTATCAGTCCATGTACCAGTGCCTGTAATCAAGTGCTGACTGTCTTCTATTGTTGATCGGAGCTCATTATTATGGGCCGATAAAAAGACCATTATTGAAGCTTCCCCATCTATCCAAAGGGGCCCAATTTAGAGCCCATAAAACCTATATACTATAGGATGGTATGACTACCTTGGATATTGAATCACCAGGTTATCCTGAGTTCTTGGTTACTTTTGTTGATATTTTGAGACATTTCACTTTTTTGCTGTAGTTGAAGAGCACTGCTCTTCTTCTATCTGAGGGACGCTATCACTTATTTTTCATGAATGAAAACTCCTTCATATTACAGCGTGAGGTAGAACTATAGATGATGGAAATGAGATGATTAAACACTATGCTGTCGTTGTGAAGAAACAAAGACTTGAATCCTTGACAAGTGATTATTCTCAACACGTTTTACAGTGGTTGCTCCTTCTTCAGGAGTTTCATCTAATATGCTTTTTTAGTAGTTGTGTCTCACAGGGGAGCAAGTCCTCGTCGAAATCTACTTCTCCCATCTCTGGGATAAAACCCTATTGTACTTGTCTTTTCTTTGCACAGAGCGTGTGGTGACGCAGAGATGCACACTATGGGTCTGTAGGTTACATGGAATGTTTGCATGAAATAGATCACCAGGTTATCTCGAATTCTTGGTTACTTTTGTTGATATTTTTAGACATTTCACTATTTTTGCTGTAGTTGAAGAGCACTGCACTTCTTTTATCTGAGGAACACTGTGACTTATTTTGCATGAGTGAAAATTTGTTCATATTACAGCATGAGGTAGAACTATAGATGATGGAAATTAAAAGGTTAAACACCATGTTGCCCTTGTGAAGAAACAAAGACGTGAATCCTTGACAAGTGATTATTCTCAAAATGTTTCACAGTGGATGCTCCTTCTTCAGGAGTTTCACCAAATATGCTTTTTCAGTAGTTGTGTCTCACAGGGGAGCAAATCCTCAATGAGATCTATTTCTCCCATCTCTTGGATAAAACCCTATTATACTTGTCTCTTCTTTTCACAGAACATGTGGTGGAGCACAGATGCACATTATGGGTCCATAGGTCACATGGGATGTTTGTATGAAACAGATTCATAATATGGCCATGGATATAGTAGCACCAAACGATGGGATTATCGCAGTGTCCAATGCACCGATCTACACTGTGATTACATCAATTCTACTTTTTTGCAAGTAAACTTCTATATTTACCCTTCCTTCTTAGGACCCCATCACTGTTACATGCAGGTGGGAATATCTGGCAAGTTCAAGCCTTATACAATAAATCAGCAATTACTTTATAATCTCTGATCTTGCACCGTTTCGAGCCTCTTTCTCTTGGCAGCTGCCCACTTGTGTTTGCAGCATATAACCATTTATTCTACTTTTTTATTGCACAGCTAAGTGCTTCCCGTGATCCATATACATTTCCTATTGATTTCACACACAAACTGCGAAGAGGAGAGATCCTCTATTGGTTTATTAATAATGATAACAATTATACAAATGACAGGCTTGTAAAGGACACTTCAGCGAGAAGCCGGCATGTCTGATTTATAGGGGTTGTGCTGTAAACTTGTGCGTGCCGACACTTTTTGTTTGGACCACATCCTTTTCAAAGCTCAATATTAGAAGCAAAGAATATTAAATTATTACCCGCAGTATCAGAAAACATTTTCAGATTTTACCAGAAAAACTATATATGTGAAATGATGCCAGCAATGCTGTATCTAAAGGATACAACCTATGTGTTATTATGTATGGGTGCTATTCTCAATATTTCTAAATAATGAGAGGAGGACCTTTGAATTAGGGGGTTAGTCAAATATTGCCAAATTATCAACAATACTAAGGATAGGTTTTGCCTGATTGCTATGGGGCCCGCAGTTTGGACTCCCACCAATGTTGGCAATTGGGCTCTTTGAATGGAGTTACAGTCATATGAAAAAGTTTTGGCACCCCTATTAATGTTAACCTTTTTTCTTTCTAATAATTTGGGTTTTTGCAACATCTATTTCTGTTTCATATATCTAATAACTGATGGACTGAGTAATATTTCTGGATTGAAATGAGGTTTATTGTACTAACAGAAAATGTGCAATCCGCATTTAAACAAAATTTGATCGCTGCAAAAGTATGGGCACCCTTATCAATTTCTTGATTTGAACACTCCTTCTTTTTACTGACTTACTAATGCACTAAATTGGTTTTGTAACCTCATTGAGCTTTGACCTTCATAGGCAGGTGTATCCAATCATGAGAAAAGGTATTTAAGGTGGACACTTGCAAGTTGTTCTCCTATTTGAATCTCCTATGAAGAGTGGCATCATGGGCTCCTCAGTCACCACAACTCTCAAATGATCTGAAAACAAAGATTATTCAACATAGTTGTTCAGGGGAAGGATACAAAAAGTTGTCTCAGAGCTTTAAACTGTCAGTTTCCACTGTGAGGAACATAGTAAGGAAATGGAAGAACACAGGTACAGTTCTTGTTAAGCCCAGAAGTGGCAGGCTAAGAAAAATATCAGAAAGGCAGAGAAGAAGAATGGTGAGAACAGTCAAGGACAATCCACAGACCACCTCCAAAGACCTGCAGCTTCATCTTGCTGCAGATGGTGTCAATGTGCATCGGTCAACAATACAGCGCACGTTGCACAAGGAGAAGCTGTATGGGAGTGATGCGAAAAAAGCAGTTTCTGCAAAAACTTCACAAACAGAGTCGCCTGAGGTATGCAAAAGCACATTTGGACAAGCCAGTTACATTTTGGAAGACGTTCCTGTGGACTGATGAAACAAAGATTGAGTTGTTTGGTCATACAAAAAGGCATTATGCATGGAGGCAAAAAACACGGCATTCCAAGAAAAGCACTTGCTACCCACAGTAAAATTTGGTGTAGGTTCCATCATGCTTTGGGGCTGTGTAGCCAATGCCGGCACCGTGAATCTTGTTAAAGTTGAGGGTCGCATGGACTCAACTCAGTATCAGCAGATTCTTGACAATAATGTGCAAGAATTAGTGACGAAGTTGAAGTTACGCAGGGGATGGATATTTCAGCAAGACAATGATCCAAAACACCGCTCCAAATCTACTCAGGCATTCATGCAGCAAAACAATTACAATGTTCTGGAATGGCCATCCCAGTCCCCAGACCTGAATATCATTGAAAATCTGTGGGATGATTTAAAGCGTGCTGTCCATGCTCAGCGACCATCAAACTTAACTGAACTGGAATTGTTTTGTAAACAGGAATGGTCAAATATACCTTCATCCAGGATCCAGGAACTCATTAAAAGCTACAGGAAGCGTCTAGAGGCTGTTACTTTTGCAAAAGGAGGATCTACAAAATATTAATGTCACTTTTATGTTGAGGTGCCCATACTTTTGCACCGGTCAAATTTTGTTTAAATGCGGATTGCACATTTTCTGTTAGTACAATAAACCTAATTTCAATCCAGAAATATTACTCAGTCCATCAGTTATTAGATATATGAAACTGAAATAGCTGCTGCAAAAACCCAAATTGTTATAAAGAAAAAAGGTTAACATTAGTAGGGGTGCCCAAACTTTTTCATATGACTGTATAAGTGCGCATCCACATCATCACTTTTTTATTGTATATGGGACCACTGGATATTTTAGAGCAGAGGGCTTAGGCATGCACCACTAGCCCTATATTCAAACAAAATACTTTAAAGCCTCATTTTTTGGGACCAGGAAAAGTCCCAGCTGTGAGAAATCACTGATCAGCAAATTATGACTTGTTAATGTAGGAATAATCCTTAACCCCTTCATCTCCAATTGATTTTCCATTTTTCTTTTTTTTTTTTTTTGCGCCCCTTTTTCCGAGAGCTGTAACTTTTTTATTTGCTTGTCAATCTTGCCATATAAGGGCTTGTTTTTTGTGGGACATGTTATACTTTTAAATGATATTGTAAGTTTTACCATATAATGTACTGGAAAATGGCAAAAAAATTCCAAGTGTGGTAAAAATTGCAAACAATGTGCAATTGCAGGATTATTTTTGAGATTTTCACTGTAAATGTGAAAGATATTTATGACTAAATTTATCAAGATTAATACTTTCACTTTGGCTTGATGAGGGGAAGTGTGAAGCACCTGATTCATAAAAAAACACAAGTCTCCTAATAAATCGGGCGAGGCATGAAATGGCGTACACCTCCGAGTGCACCTTAATACGAGTCTCACTCCAGGAGTAAGGGGTGCTTGTGCTTTACACGCTGCAAAGTCGCTACCGATATATCGTCGGGATCACGTCGTTAGTGACGCACATCCGGCGCTGGTAGCGACATCGCAGCGTGTAACACAAATGAACGACGATCAACGATCGCAAAATTGTTCCAAAACTGTGATCGTTGACCGGTACGATGTTGTTCGTCATTCCTGTGGCTGCACACATCGCTATGTGTGACACCACAGGAACGAGGAACATCTCCTTACTTGCGTCCACCGGCAATGTGGAAGGAAGAAGGTGGGCGGGATGGTACGTCCCGCTCATCTCCGCCCCTCCGCTTCTATTGGCCAGCCGCTTAGTAACGCTGCAGTGACGTCGCTATGACGTCGAACGCACCTCCACCTTGAGGGAGGGATAGTTCGTCAGTCACAGTGACGTCGCTGACAAGGTATGTGCGTGTGACGCTGCCGTAGTGGTAATGTTCGCTACGGCAGCGATTACCAAATGTCGCATGAGCGACGGGGGAGGGTGCTATCGCGCTCGACATTGCTAGCAATCCCTAGCAATGTCACAGCGTGTAAAGTACCCCTAAGATTTGTGATATAAAAGACACCACCGCTCATCTTAAATTTGGCCCAACCCCATCCCTTTTCAAATGTTTTTAGAGCTTTGATGATTTGGGCCATTGTATCTTTGTTCTCAGGGTTTACTGTGGTACCACAAATAAGGCCCCGACAATGAGATTATTAATAAAATATGAAAAAAGATGGCAATACCCCTTCATCTATAATGCTATATAACAAACAAAGAACCTGAATCACTGTATCCGATTTATTAGGAAATAAATCACTACAAAATTCTGTGTGTTCTTATATTAAAAAAGAAAAAAGGTGTATAAGCATGGAAATTCACTTTAATGAAACAACAAAGAAAGCTAATATACTCAGAAGCCCTCATTGAGATTTTTTTTAGGGGCTGGGTTATATTATTTTCATCTACTGACTGAATTAATTTGGTAATATTATGAATTCTTCTCCAACACAAGAATACTTGTGCAGTGTCAAATGTATAACCTACTTCAAGAACACTGCATATAATTGAGAGAAACAATAAAAACTTAAATATTACCTACACTTATGAAGAAACTTTTTAAATATAGTGTATCTTATTAGACGAAAATACCCCTTTCCCCACTCATCAATCAGTTTGTGACTCCTGCAGTAATCATTTGACTCAAACTATCTTTAAATCTTTCTTAAAGAAACATTCCCATCAATATTTTTATCTCCCTCACATATTGCAATCATTATATGATAGGGCATTGTGTACTATCAATTGCTCGTTTTGCTCTTTTACCCAGAAAATTCTTCTCTTTTCCACTAGGTATTTGACATCATGTGATTGAAAACTGACTAGCTGAATCCTTCAAAGCTCTAAGTAAGAATAAGAAGTCTTTTTTCCATGAATGCCAAAAATTATTGGCAGGAGAGAGAATGGAGCTTCTGGGGCAGCAGTTGATTGGGGGATGATTCATGCAGGGAAAAGAGACTTCCTGTTTTTAGATAGAAAAGAGAAGAATTAACTGGGTATGATGGCAAAATGAACAATTGTAAGTACACAGTGCTATATATTATGATGATTGCAATATATTAAGAGGTTAAAAACTTTGATGGGAGTGCTTCTTTAAGTGAAGGATCCAATTACACTTGCTTACTAAAGAAGTTTATGGAAGTTTATAGAAAAGGAAGGGGGTTTAGATCTGGAGGGAAAGAAAATCAGATCGGCACAAGAAGCTGCTGAAGTTCCTAGTACAGAGGGAAAATCTATAAAAAAGTTGTATAATACAAGTCATAAAATGGCCAGAAACTGTGCTATTTCTCATGTATAAAAGCATGACAGATTATTTTAAAAAGTCATCTGAAACTGCAGTTACACTTTAAGGTCATGGATAAATTGATATTTGTCACCATTTTGAACAATAGATTTCTTCCATACTGCATTTTGAATTGGTTTTAATCTTTAACCATTTTTTTCATCTTGTTTTTAATTTCTTATTAATATTAAACCATAAACATGTACTAGCTGTTGACTGAATGTATGTTTGACTGACAACTGTGAGACATAAGCATGGACATTCGACCATGCTTGGCACTGCCAGACAAATTTAACAGTGATTTATTTATTCAAAGAATTAAAGATCAGGCATACTGAATCTTAACATGTTTGACACCCCCAACAGCTTCTGCTGGAGCAGAATGGTCTTTGGCTTCATCAACAAGACATTATACGTATGGGTATTAGAGGTGAGTGGATCACTTTGTGGAACCCCGATCCATGGTCCAGGTCAGTGCTCTCAGGCCATGGAACTGTGCAGATTTCCTGAGCTTCTAGTTTTCCTGGTGCTGCATTTGATTTTCCTCCCTGGCGTGACATCATCTGTGCAGTATGGGGTACACAAGTAACATCACACAAGCCCAAGCATTGGACCCCTAGAGTAAAGAAAGTTGAGCAGCTCTTGCCCATTGCGAGACATCTCTTACCTAAACCATGAACCGGGCTCATGCAAGGCAATCCGCTCATCACTAATGGGTATCTTGAGTCTATAATAAGCGTTATTCTTTGTCATCCATATTGGCAAAGTTGCAGTGGTTTCTGCCATTTGGGAAGGCTCAGTACATTGTTGATTGTTGGCATGTTTATGGTATACTTTATAGATCAAAAATTCATTATACCAGTCTCAAGCAATAGCTTTTTATGTTCAACAATATGTTAGTTGCTCAAATTGCTAGACAACACAAATTAGTCTTGTCCTATATATTCTACCTTTTTTAATTTCCTATGCTAGCATTTGAAAGCATTTTTTTAGTAATTATGATGAAAAAATGGGAAAGCATAATGGAAAGAATAGGACAATGCAGAGGGGGCTAGTAAAGCAGTGGGGGTAAGAGTGAAAAGATAAATCACGACAGACATATTTCACCTCAAGGAAAGCTAAGTGACTGGACAGAAGGCCTATTTATCATATTCCAGAAGCCTGGCAGCTGGTTAACCAGACACACAAGGATAGTCAATAAACTCAGTTGAGTAATACCACTGCTATGACTTGTCTGCCTTTTAATTTGGTGAATAAATAAAACCACTCCACCGGGGGGCTGATCCCCCACCCACGTCAGCTGCCTGCGCAGTAAATTCATTTCATTAAACAGTTCAGCTGTGTTGATTGCAAGCAAAAGCACAAGTGAGCGGTGTACAGTCACCAGAATGATGGAAACGGAATGGTCAATGCAAGATAGAATGCCTTGACCTATATATACAGTATATATATATTAAAGAAATTAACTGAAATAATTTGGAGACAAAATAAAAATAGCAAATAAACAAAAATGAATGAACAAAGGAGAAATATACCCTATTTTCCAGATTATAAAAAAACACTTTTTTTCCAAAATTGGGGGGTAAAATGAGGGTACATCTTATAAGCTGAATGAAGCTTACCAGAAAGCCGAGATCTTAATCTACCTCTAGCGCAATTTTCCTGAAGTCCATAACGTCAGTTGCCGGGAAATTAATGGCGCCTTTCTCACACCGCCATTACACCTCCTCTTCCCAGCCACAGGCCCACAGCAAAGCTCCACTCATGCTTCCTATGACCCCATTTCCCCCCTTTAAGCAACATTTGGTCTATAAGGCAGACCATAAGACTACAAGATGAACCCCTATTTTTTCATTTCATTTTTCTTTTCCTATTTCCTTCATTAAATTTTAGGTACTTCTTATAGTCTGATGCGTATTATAATTCAAAAAATATCAAATTGATACTATCAGGGGCGTACATATCATTGTGGCAACCTGTGCGGGCCCAAGAGATAAGGGAACCCATTTATACTTCCAAAGCAAGAGGAATTTTGCATTATGATAACCTCTTGGGCTACAAATGGCCCATATATTTTTCTTGCACATGGGCCTTTTCTGTCTGTGTTCGCCAGTGGATTCTAGGCGTGATCACACTTTGCTTTTAAAACAGAAATTTTGTAGGATTATAATTAGGTTTACATGTAACTGATTACGCCAAAGTGATAATGATCATAATTTTCCTATGCACATTGTAACACAGTCATTACCTGAAACAAAAACAGCTGTGTAAGAGGTTTACAACTTGGGGAGGATAACCATAACCATGCTACAAAAGTGAGTTTGTGGAAGACAGTTTTTTTATGCCAATGATATTGCATCAGCAACGTCTCTCTCAGTTAAAGAGTTCAATGATTTCAAGACATGCTGTTCAAGATCTTATGAAGTCACACTAATAAATAGGCAACATTGGGCATTGCAGATGCAGTGGGTGGCCAGAGTGGTTACACGCCTATCTGGCATGAAAGGGCTCCACCTTAATCCTTATGGCTGCATGCTTAGCGTCATATCCACAGGTTGTCTTTTCAAAAAAACATATGAGTTCTGCCAGTATTCAGACCATACACTGCACACTGAATCAAATTATTCTGCATGGCTTTCGTCCCAGAAGGAATCCTCTTCTAAAAGTAATATGGTCTGATGAGACATAGATAAAGTTATTTAGTTCAGATGTTGTCAAGCCTGTGTGGTGACAACCAGGTGGGGAGTACACAAGTGTATCCTGCCTACAGTCAGACCCTAAATACACCTCTAAGATGACAACTGCCTTGCTAATGAAACTGAGGGTAAGGGTGCTGGACTGGTCAATCATGTCTTCAGACCTTAAACCTATTGGACATCTGTGGGGCCTCCTCAAATGGACAGTGGAGGAGCGTATGGTTTCTAACATCCACCAGCTCTATGATGTCATCATAAAGGATGGAAGAGGATCCAGCAGCTCCTGTGAAGCTCTGGTGAACTCCATGCCCAAGAGACATAAGGCAGTGCTTGAAAGTAATGGTAACCACACAAAATATTGACACTTTGGGCACCTTTTGACCATTTTCACTTAGGGGTGTACTCACTTTTTTGCTAGTGTTTTTTAAATTATTGGCTGTGTGTGAGTTATTTAGAGGGCACCAAATTTAAACTGTTATACATGCTGCACACTGTACTTTACATTGTATCAAAGTGTCATAACTTCAGTGTTGTCCCATAAAAAGATATAATAAAATATGTACAAATATATGATGAGTGCACTCATTTTTGTTATATACTGTATACCCAATGCATGTCACCTATGAAATATGTGGTGCATTATCCATTACAATGCATTGTTGGTAAACGCTATGTTAGTAGCGAGAACGGTGCTGTAGTTTTCGTGAGAGGTTAATTGAGAAGATGTCAGTTGCCGCATATACATGATAAAGTACCATAATTCCAGACTCTTCACAGAGGAGGGAGAGAAGACTAATTCAGAAAAAGATTTCCAGCTGCTTGTGACAAACATAATAAACCTGACCATGTCGACCTTTACTGCAGGTAGGAACAACGCGGCGTTCACTTTAACCGGCAAGGCAGGCCAACTTGGTGAAGATGGAAAGAGGACTGGAGCCCGTGGATGGAACCGATGCTGACAGCACTCTGATAATAAAGCTGCCTGTAAACAGCCTCAGTGGGGACTCCGCTTCGTTAAAGGTGATGGCATATAGTGCATTATAACTCCTTGACTGATAAAGCCGTTAAGGAGCCATAGGAGAACCTATGCAGATCATTAGCCTTTGTAATCCCCCCACCCCTTCAACACCCATCCCGGTGCTGAGCAAGACTAATTAAAACCAGCATGATGCACCATTAACAGTGAACTTGTTAAAGCCTGGAAATAGTAAATAACTTTAACCTCTACTCTACTGGATGGATCTTTATGGGATTTCTGTAGAAAATGACTTGAAGGGATGATAAGACAGCTACTATAGATTTATGCAATGCATGATTAGTATTCATTAATCTAATTCCCTTGTGGAAACAATCACCCTAAAACAATGACATACTTTGCACTGTATATATACTCCATCTAACACATATGTAAAATATTTCCAATATTGCATGCTGCAAACCAATTCTCCTAATAAGAACATAATAAAGGGATCTTGTCTGCTGCTTTACTCTGTCCAACTTTCTCAGTATAAAAAAACAAATATATGTTTTACTATTAAATACAATGGCACTTCAAAGGAAACAGCTTGAAAAATGGGCGAGCCAAGGTAAAAAGAGTTTGGGCATAGGGTACGAGGTTCTGTTCCAACTTCTTCCTCTTAAGCTTGGCTTTTATTGACAGGTCTATTTCCATACACATAGATTTTTTTTCTGCAGCTTACATGTAAAGCACTACATTGCAAGCTGATAAATGATTGTAACGATTTGGGGGACCTGAACTTGCCCTGAGACTGGGATCCCTGCTCTGTCCCTCAACCAAGAGGTACACTTAATTGCATTGAGGTCTGGACCCCCAGCGTGTCCCTTTCTCCTATTTGGGCTCTGACCTAACTCCCACTCTTGCACGCCTTCTCACCCGGAGGTGTGCAGGGCACACCATAATAACTCATCTCCCCAAAAGACATGGACAAGGGATAGAACTGAAACTCACTCACCCTGCAAACAACTACAAAGGAAAGGCAAATAAAGGCACGGAAAAGAATAAAATATAAGGGCGGAAGTAAAGCACACCAAGGGACATTCCCATTCCACACAAGCAACAGATTGCAGGTCACCAACAGAGGATCACTAACACACCGGATTTTCGCAAGAGCAGATGCTATCTTCAGCGATCTCCTAACAAACTCCCCAGACTTAGATAGGGAGGGACCAGCTGTGGATGGTAATCAGCAACCAGACTCTAAAGCTGGTGTCACACATAACGACAACGACAACGACATCGCTGTTACGTCACCATTTTCTGTGACGTAACAGCGACCTTGTAAGTCGCTGTTATGATCGCTGTTTAGCTGTCAAACAAAGCGATGCAGCAGTGATCATAACGTCGCTACATGTGCAGAGAGCAGGGAGCCGCGCACACTGCTAAGCGCTGGCTCCTTGCTCTCCTAGCTACAGTACACATCGGGTTAATTAACCCGATGTGTACTGCAGCTACATGTCACAGTGCAGAAAGCAGGGAGCCGCGCACACTGCTTAGCGCTGGCTCCTTGCTCTCCTAGCTACAGTACACATCGGGTTAATTAACCAGATGTGTACTGCAGCTACATGTGCACAGAGCAGGAGCCGGCACTAGCAGCAAGAGCGGCGCAGGCTGGTAACGAAGGTAAATATCGTGTAACCAGGGAAAGGTCTTCCCTTGGTTACCCGATGTTTACAGTGGTAACAGCTTTCCGCAGTTGCCAGATGCCGGCTCCTGCTCCCTGCTCGCTTCATTTCATCGCTCTCTCGCTGTCACACACAGCGATGTGTGCGTCACAGCGGGAGAGCGACGACGAAAAATGAAGCAGGACATTCAGCAACGAGCAACAACCTCACAGCAGGGGCCAGCTCGTTTCTGGATGTCACACACAGCGACAGCGACGGGACGTCGCTGCAACGTCACAGAAAATGGTGACGTAGCAGCGACGTCGTTGTCATCATCGCTGTGTGTGACACCACCTTAAGAAGAGTCAGACACTGCTGCAAAAGGGATTAACTCATTCACTGCTGGGAGCAATAGAAACAACTCAGCCAACGCCCAGCAGAGCTGAGCATCTAAGAGAAACCAGGCTGCCTGTCGGACTCTGCAATGTGAACTGGGTCCAACACTGTTGCTGTAATCTGAGTGCAGATCCAAATAGTGCATGACAATGATGTTCAGTTACAATCCCAATAGCTGGGATCCCTTCTGGCTCAGTCTCTAGCCCCATAATAATAATAATATAATAATAATAATAATAATAATAATAATAATAATAATAATAATAATAATAATAATAAGCCTTAAGCCATCTCCTCATTTCTAAACTCAATTCTGATCATATGAAATTAAATTGCACTTGACTTTAGATTTGCATTTGACCATCAGAATTGACACAGAATATCGATGAACAACTTGCAATGTATTATATATTATATTATATTATATTCTATTATATTATGTATTATAATACATGCAAGCTCCAAAAACAAAATGTTTGAGAAGCTGTTTAATTAAAACCAGGTTTTATTTTTTGTACTGAATGCATGCAAAAAAAAAAGAATATATGCAAATATGTCTATAACCTTTAATTATTCATAGTATTAGATGTTAGGACTATGTGCAAGAAGCTTGGTCAATAGCCTTATCAATTCAATGAAATATTTACAAGCAGATACAAGATGTAGTCTGGCTATAATTTCTTATTTTCCTAAACCTGTGGGATTTTCAGGATAATAGATACCCTACCCTAGACAACATGTTACGCTGATAAATTAAAGTCCCTGGAAAATAAGGGAAGGGATTCTAATGAACAGCAAAATGATGAATCACCTAACGTGCCAACAAGGAAGTTTAACACAAATTAGGATAGAATGATAAAACGAGATGAGCAGAGGAATTGCATTCTTCCTAGATATGACTTATTTTGCTTGTAACGAGTCACAAAAACAGCAGGCAACTTTTTAATAGATATCTAACGCAGCATTTTTTTTTATATTATGACATGAGACAGGCCCTGCAAAGTACAATAGCCTCAAAGGATAAAGAATGGGATGTCGTCAATGAACCTAGTTGCTGCATTGCACAAACCTCTTAACGTTCTGTTGTGAAGCTCATCAGAAAACATAGCATGGTAAGCAACATGATTCCCTGTGCCAGCAGTATTTGAATAAATCTGAACCCCCTGTTAAAAGCAGGGTGCGAACGCTGTATGAGAAATTAATGCATTTCCCAATGTGACACACAGAAAAACATCAGCAACAGAATCTCCTCTCAGTAATTACAAGTGCTCACATTTCCATGAGCTGTGCCCGATGTTTAATCTTTCATGTACACAATATTCTTCCATTTTGTTCCATGTCAGTATCAGAGAAAGAAATCATAATTCAATGTCAGGTCACTAAGTGGAGACTTACCAATTATCTACTGTATGTCACTGAGCCAGATCTATTAAAGTGCCTCAAATCTAACGAATCCAGACATATGGCAGCACAGCATGGAGCGCAATTACAGCCCATGAATTGAGTGCTTTATTTGTGGGTGTTTACATGCACCTATTATGGCGAAACATAAAAGAGCACAATATTGTGACAAAATGCACATAATTTCTCCATGAAGATATCCTTTGGTTATAAATGCAACCTAATTAAATTAAATATAAATGCATTCATATTTTTTTTTATTTTGTGTTTGGGACGTTGCTATTTTATTCTCATCCTCCAAAATTTTAACTACATTATGCCCCTTTCACACGTACATATAAAACACGTATGTGAAAAAACGGTACTGGTGTCATCAGTGATTTCCATCAGTGTGCCCTCAGTGTGCCATCAGTGTGTCAGTGTTTTCCATCAGTGTGCCATCAGTATTTTCCATCAGTATGCCATCTATGTGCCATCAATGTGTCATCAGTGTTTTCAGTTTGTCATCAGTGTGCCATCAATATGTCAGTGTTTTCCATCAGTGTGCCATCAGTGTGCCATTAGTGTGCCATCTGTATTGTCCATCAGTGTGCAATCAGTGTGCCATTAGTATTGTCCATTAGTATGCCATCAATGTATCATCAGTGTTTTCCATCAGTGTGCCATCAATATGTCAGTGTTTTCCATCAGTGTGCCATCAGTGTGCCATTAGTGTGCCATCAGTATTGTCCATCAGTGTGCTTTCAGTGTGCCATTAGTATTGTCCATCAGTATGCCATCAATGTATCATCAGTGTGCCATAGATGTGTCAGTGTTTTCCATCAATGTGCCATCAATGTGTCTTCAGTATTTTCCATCAGTGTGCCATCAGTATGCCAACAATGTGCCATTAGTGTGCCATCAATGTGTCATCAGTATTGTCCATCAGTGTGCCATCAATATGTCAGTGTTTTCCATCAGTGTGCCATCAGTGTGCCATTAGTGTGCCATCAGTATTGTCCATCAGTGTGCTTTCAGTGTGCCATTAGTATTGTCCATCAGTATGCCATCAATGTATCATCAGTGTGCCATCGATGTGTCAGTGTTTTCCATCAATGTGCCATCAATGTGTCTTCAGTATTTTCCATCAGTGTGCCATCAGTATGCCAACAATGTGCCATTAGTGTGCCATCAATGTGTCATCAGTATTGTCCATCAGTGCGCCATCAATGTGTAATCAGTGTTTCTATCAGTATGCCATCTGTGTGTCATCAATGTGTCAGTTTTTCCATCAGTGCGCCATCAGTATGCCAACAATGTGCCATTAGTGTGCCATCAATGTGTCATCAGTATTGTCCATCAGTGCGCCATCAATGTGTAATCAGTGTTTCTATCAGTATGCCATCTGTGTGTCATCAATGTGTCAGTTTTTCCATCAGTGTGCCATCAGTATGCCAACAATGTGCCATTAGTGTGCCATCAATGTGTCATCAGTATTGTCCATCAGTGCGCCATCAATGTGTAATCAGTGTTTCTATCAGTATGCCATCTGTGTGTCATCAATGTGTCAGTTTTTCCATCAGTGCGCCATCAGTATGCCATCAATGTGCCATTAGTGTGGCATCAATGTGTCATCAGTATTGTTCATCAGTGTGCCATCAATGTGTCAGTATTTTCCATTAGTGTGCCATCAGTGTTTCATCAGTGTTTTCCAATTTAGGCTTAAAAAATAAGGACGGAAGCAAAAAGTTTTATATTTCTGACCTTATTCTGTGTGGATTTTTAGACTTATTAAATCAGCCATTGAATGAGCACAGGAGCTGTCCACAATGCCCTAGTGCTGAATTTAGTAATAGCCACTAACTAGATTAGGAGAGCAAAATTAGACCAAACAATTCTTATGTAAAGTTTTAACTTCTAAAATACATGAAGATGTTGAAGAGTTTAGTTTGTTAATATACACTAGTAAAGATGGATTTGTCAGTTGGCCAACCAAAGAATCTAGATGAACTCTGGGAGGCATGTACGACTGCACTCTTTGCTATTCATCAATAAATTGTATGAATCATTGTTGAACCGCATGGATGCAGTCCTTCAAGCTCATGGAAGTCATACAAAATATTAAATATGGCTGTAATAGCAGCACAACTCCATTCACCAATGTTATGCAACATATCTTTGTATTAGAAGTTAATTCTTTGTTTGAATTTCACATTACTTTCTGTGGGCGACAAAACTTTTGTCTTGCCAAAATCTGACCTTTTTGTGTTCATTAAATGATCAATATTTCAGCTTTGCAGCAACTTTATTTTCATAACCTAAACCAAATTTGGGAGGGTTTCAGCTTTCAAAAGAGTAATTTATAAAACCAATGGATGAATTTAAAGTCAGGTTATAAGCTTTTATATACATAACATGGATAAGCGACAGAACGTCTGTCAGGGAGTGTATTTGGATAGGATCTTGGAGATGGGAATAACCCTTTAAGTTATTGTCAAAGGCTGTAGATAAATAACAGAAAAAGGAGAACAAAGAGTGATACCCCCAAAAAGATAAAAACTCAAGTAAATTAAGTATAAAAGTATAAATTTTTTATTAAACAATTAATCATACATTAAAATGACAACAATACATGGATAAGGGGAAAGAAGAAATGTGGAGAGGAAAAGAGAAATATGATTCACAAGTGTCTGTATAAATGAACAACCCCCTCCAGAGATAGAAACTGTGGTGGCTATAACAAATTTAATTAGAGGCAATGGGCTGTGTATCCATGTGTAGAGAGAGGAGAGGAGAAACAGCTATCTGCTCAAAGATAAATATCCCACAAATGGAGTTAGATAGACTCAGTGTCTCCAAATCCTTATGAGAAACATTCAATCCAAGCCAGAAAGAGACACAAACATTGTAATGCATTAGAAACGCTGTACACCAAGGATTGGTAATCAAGTATATACCTGAAAGGTTGGATGGAAATTTCTGGCCACAGCTCAAAGTGGAAGGAGCCCCAACGCACGTTTCGCTGCTTTGCAGCAGCTTTTTCACAGGGGATAATTTTTAGAGCTTAGTACCTTAGATATGTGTAGTTACGACCCCTAGCAACTAACTTTCCATATATGAGTGGTGTTAACCATGGATACCTAAGCTTGTGTAATGCCAGCACATGAGGTAATTGACAGCTAATCAGGAGAGCCGTAATACAGTTCTAATTGGAGGTATTTACTAATATTATCATTACACCTACTATATGTTGGGATAGGATCTTGCAGATGAGAATATCCCTTTAAGTTATTGTCAAAGGCTATAGATAAATATAGGCTCCATAGGACTTTTGTAGTGTTTTATCTAACAATAATATGAGTATGGACTGTTGAGTGGACACATAGAAACCCATGATGCCAGGGATTGAAATGTGTTCAGTTCTGCCAAACTCACTGGTGTTTTGTAAGTAACAACCTAAATATAAGACAATTGTCATATTTATGATATAGTGTAAGCTCCGTCTTTAGTACCAGGCAGTAAAATGTGTCCTGCCTCCTCTCAGCTGTATACAGTATCATTAATAAACTTCATGGGTCAGGGATTTTGTCATTCTCTGATTCCGTACACTCACTGGGAAATAGAATTATTTGTGTTTATTTCAATGTGACTCAACAGGAGGGACACAGCTGAGTGAACCGTCCTTTGATGACTATGTTGTCTGCTTTGCCACATTGCTCTGCTGTAAAAGGATGACACTTAATGGGCCATACGCCTTTTCAGTGTCACTGCTGCTGCAATAACCTGTAGTCCGAAGGACAAACTCAGCAGGCCATAATGTACATGCCTCATTGTTCTCTGTTGTTGTCGTCCCACAGGACTTAGGTCACTTTATTGTGTAGTTTGAAGGCCAGTCCTTGACGATGTATATTATATCCGCTAATAATATCAGACAAGAATAGGACTATTCAGTGCAACAAATATATTGCGTCTAGTAGATGACTCAGCATGTCCCTTGTGTTAGTTACATAGAGTAATGAATGATTGCAGTATATAAGTCTGTTTTTACCTTACATTTTTCATATACATCTTATAGACAATATTTTGAGAAGAAAGGATAGTAATAGGTACGAGCAAATGTATTCAATTGGATTGTTTTTGAAAATGTAAAAAAAATCATATATTCCACAATATAGATATTTTTCAGTATGCTCCATGGCTCTCGTTTTACTGAACCATAGTAGGTTGGGAAAAGGTTAAAAAAAAGGACACTCATCTCATCTGCCCTGATGCCCCCACAGTCCACAGTCAGGTCTTCTGTGCCTCTTTTTGCCTTCACCTGGTACGCACACCTTCTTCAGCCTACTTCACTCTGGGCCATCGTATCCAGCATGATTAAGTCTTGGTGTTCATGCATCGCGCCATAGAGGCATTCAACATGCCTTCATGACAAGTGTCCACCGAGGCGCTGATTAGGTCTTCGGCAATGCACATTGTTAAGTTTCAACGTTCACCCTGAAAACATGGCGTGCAAGAACGTCAGAGGCCTAATTGCACCAGAAGTCGTGGCCCAGAGTGAAGCAGGCTGAAGAAGATGCACGTAATGGGCGAAGGCAAAAAGAAGAGTCATGGAGGACAAGACTGGGGACGATAGGGGCAGTGGGACAGGGAGGCAGTGAGGTGAGTATATTTTTTTATATATCCTATGTAAAAAAAACCTCAGAGCATACATAGGAACATTAAAATACGCATTTCCTTGACAAATTTGAGAGATTTGCTGACTTCGAGTAGATTCAATCATCTCTAGCTAGATATATCTTTATATTTCTGACAAAATAGGCCAAAGTAGAGATATTTGGCCATAAAGCCCTGCACCACTTTGGTCAAAAAAACAAACACAGTGGTGGAGGGTTGATGATTTAGGCTTATTTGGCAGCCACAGGACCTGGGCATATTACAACAATTGAGACGACCATGAACTCCTCTGTATACTAAAGTATTCTAAAGTCAAATGTGAGGCCATCTATCCAAAAAGCTGAAACTTATCTGAAACGTGACCATTCAACAAAACAATGACCCCCAACCCCAATGACTTAATATCTTATGTATTACAAGCATGTCATAATAATAATGTATTTAAAATATATGGTAAGAAATTGGATTCTTGCAAAAAGTAAATGGCAGACATAGCTGTATGTGTGCATAGTAGCCTTTTTGTGTGCCACCGATCTGGTAAGGTCAAGGGCCACATTTCAGGTCCAATAATAAAGTGGGCTTGGGACTATTTTGTCATGTAAGTACACATAAATACAGTATTCAGTTCACATCAATATGAGATTGGGTGGGGTCCAACTCTCCGCACCGCCGCTGATCAGCTGCTCTCGTTGCTGGTGGCGGCAGCAGGCAGATGGAAATGCTCAGTTCTGGAGCTGCTCCATTTTCTGTTAGTGGCGGCAGCCAGGTACTGCACATTTGCTTTCTATTCGGATCAATAGGAGGCGGATGTGCAGTACCCAGCCACGGCCACTATCAGAAGACAGAGTAACTCCAAAATTGAGCATTTCCAGCTGCCTGCTGATAACACTGGCACCGAGACCAGCTGATTGGCAGGGTAAAGGGTGTCGGACCCCAGCTGATCTGACATTAATGACCTATTGTCATGGTCTTCTATCTTTTGCAGAGTTTAGTAACGTGTTCTGGGTCAGAGTCTCAATTTGTCTTGTGGGATTCTGCTGATTAAATAGATCCCCTTTCTTTGGGGAGGAGAGGATTAATGTCTGTTTACCTTCCAGCAGCTCCTAACTCCTGGTCAGGTATTTCTGGTTTGGACCACTCCCAGGTCCTATATATACCCACTGCTTCCAGCAGAGGGTGCCAGTTATTTACAACCATTTGGAAGCTTGGCCAGGAGGAAAAAGGATCTGTAAAAACCCTCTCTCCCTTGTGCTTTTTGGGTGCAGCATTGGTGCTTGCTACAACAGTTCATGGTGTGCTTGTCATGGTATGGACGTTACCCTGTAGTCTGTTTACTTTCTCCCTTTTATGTTGTTTTCCCTTGTGCACTTTTAGTGACTCCTTTGTGTGTGGTTGTCGTGTGTACGAGTTGTCATTGTTACCCATGTTAGTCATAAATTGTTGGTGGGGTTGTTGAGGTCTGTTCTTGCCCATTCCCTTGGGTGGTGAGTTGTGGAAAGGGGGTCTTACCATCAGTGACAAGGACAGGAAATAGGGCCAGGTTGGAGGTCCGGACCTCCCTACCTTCAACGGTACCTCCAGGTGTTAGGGTGAGCGCAGGGGCCCCAGCCTTAGGGCCAGTATAGGTTTCCTTGTGTTCCATGGTCACCTATGACACCAATCCTAAGAATAGGCCATCAATGTAAAAGTAGGAGACAACCTCTTTAATACAGTAGATGTGATTATCATCAATAGGAAATATATATCAATGCAATTAATGGGGCCTTTTACAATGATCCAAAACCAGCATTTGGAATACATCGTCTGTGACATTGAAATGTCGATGAGATATCAGGACAGCTCTGTTCTCTTCTTGGCTTGCGTTACGTTCCTTGTTAAGACAACACACAGCAATAAAGTGACATGTTTAAGGTCACATGCGTTTGCTGACACTGAGACTTAGGGTACCTTCACACTTAGCGATGCAGCAGCGATCCGACCAGCGATCTGACCTGGTCAGGATCGCTGCTGCATCGCTACATGGTCGCTGGTGAGCTGTCAAACAGGCAGATCTCACCAGCGACCAGTGAACAGCCCCCAGCCAGCAGCGACGTGCAAGCGACGCTGCGCTTGCACGGAGCCGCCGTCTGGAAGCTGCGGAGACTGGTAACTAAGGTAAACATCGGGTATGGTTACCCGATGTTTACATTAGTTACCAGTGTGAGCAGGGAGCAGGGAGCCGCGCACACTGAGCGCTGGCTCCTTGCTCTCCTAGCTACAGTACACATCGGGTTAATTAACCCGATGTGTAATGCAGCTACATGTGCAGAGAGCAGGGAGCCGCGCACACTGCTTAGCGCTGGCTCCTTGCTCTCCTAGCTGCTGTACACATCGGGTTAATTAACCCGATGTGTACAGCAGCTACATGTGCAGAGAGCCGGAGCCGGCAGCACAGGCAGCGTGAGAGCTGCAGAGGCTGGTAACTAAGGTAAATATCGGGTAACCACCTTGGTTACCCGATGTTTATCTTGGATACAGCTTACCTCAGCTGTCAGACGCCGGCTCCTGCTCCCTGCTCGCTTCATTTGTCGCTCTCTCGCTGTCACACACAGCGATCTGTGTGTCACAGCAGGAGAGCGGCTTTGAAGAAAACGAACCAGGGCTGTGTGTAACGAGCAGCGATCTCGCAGCAGGGGCCAGATCGCTGCTCATTGTCACACACAGCGAGATCGCTAATGAGGTCACTGCTGCGTCACAAAAAGCGTGACTCAGCAGCGATCTCGGCAGTGAGCTCGCTATGTGTGAAGCACCCCTTAGAATGGGATTTCTAGCAAACATCCCAATTTTATGGCTTTTCGCTAACAGCTTCTAACTCCTGAGTGCTTTCACCACAGGAAATATTAACCCATAAAAGGAGCCTTCTGATTGCACAAAAGTGCCGTTGTGTGTTATTTTGAGCCATTTCATGCATCAATAGAGAAATCATTATAAAGGCGCAAATAAAAAAGAAAAGAAACAAGGTCTTTGCTTTCAGCTTCCCCATGGAAATAAAAAGGTTATACAGCTTAAAAAACAAAAGCTTCCACACTACAATATGAACCTCTCGGCAGGGGAGACTAGGGGACAACACTTAAGAGCAACCATAGCTGGCTCGCAGACAGGAGGACAAGCCCTTTTTACCTTTAAACACCTCATGAGACACAGTTTGTTCCTGAGAAATCAATTGCAATGTGTTAAGTGGCTGTTTGGAGCCAAGCCACGGAAGCAGAATGACTGCTCTTGGTGAGGACTTTAACCATAAATCTCAGGTGGAGCTGGTTGCAGAAGCCGGACCCTTCCGGCAGGAATAGCGTTAATAAATGTTATCACTGCCCTGAGAGTGCTAAAAAACACCAAGCCTAAACGGCTAATAATAGTACTTAAGCCCTATGCCCTTCCCTGACTCTGGCCATCCCCTAGCTCGGGCAAAATGGCCTTCATACTACAAGAGGTATCATCTTCCATACTTCCCTGTAATTTGCCATGGAGACAGAACATTACATCCTCAGCTTCTGCCATCTCCCTATTATTTCAGCTGCCAACTTTTTACAGCTGGGAGTGGGTGCAATCCAAATGCCTCTATATATAAAGTGATAGAAAACACAAAGACATCTCAAAATGACAAAAACAAACAAAATAGACTTTTCTTGCAATCTTCCTGTTTTCTGCATGAGCAATGTCTCAGTTTAGTACAGGTTAAAGTTTTCATTCATTGACCATCTCGGGGAGTCAGTAGTAATTGTCCACATGAATGTAAAACAAGTCCAATAATAATCTGTCATTCCCTGTTCACTGTAGCAGTGAAACTTTTCAAAGGTTTTATTAGTTTAGGTCTCTTTTTACAAATGGTTTCTCGTCTATGTTTAGGGACAATTAAGTAAAAAATGTTCCTGGTGTATGTGGTTATCGTGTTCATAACGATCCGTTAGGTGAAGGCCAAAAGATTGCCATATTGGCCTTCATATGGCAGATATGCATTAGTATGCTTTGTGAAAAAAGGTTTGGAATTGCTTAATAGCCTACAGTATTTGAAACAACGGTATTCAGTAAAAAATGCATGCCACGCAATTTTAGGGTTTAGTTTTAGTCTATTGGGGCTGGGAGTCACCTTATTACAGGTATCACAGGTATTACATAAAATGGGGTTGTCCACTACTACGACAACCCCTTCTCAATCACTATGCTTTCCCCAAGTGAAATATTAATAGCTCCTTTGGACGAAACTGATATCCAGAGGACATGAAAGCTGTGGCTACTCTCTGACTTCCTTGGGACGCCTAATTTGTCTGAATGAGAGGACAGTAAAGAAGTGTTGACACCACTAGAATGGTGCTTGCGCCAGAGGTGACTGTAGCAAAAAGCTAAAAAGTAAGTGGTACTAATAGAAAAACAATTGAAGGGTATAAGTTCAATTATGTCATATGAATGTGTATAAAAAGTGCATGTTCTAAGGCAAAGATGGTCACTAGTCCATAGATCCCAATCAATCTGGATTCAGTGAGACTGTCCCATTTTGAGGGGTAGTCCTGCTGTCTCATCAGGTTAGGGCTTAGTTCCAAATTCCACTCACTCCATGTCCCATATGTCCTCCTCTCAATGCGCTGTGTTCTCTCCTTGTGATCTGGCCTCCCTGGGAATCGAACCCACAACCTGTATCATTGCCTGCAGCAGCTAAAGCTATAGGCCACAGCCTGCACTCACGGGGGTGGGAGGGTTTTCTATACTGAAGCTGCAGTGCATGTTCCTACCCATAGGCAGATTATATATGTGGTACATAGAGATGCATCTGTGTATAGACGTGTATGTCTATGTCCCTATATTCTAGAGGGAAAATAAAAGTCTGATATTTTTCTTCCTATAAAGGTAATAAAAAGATGGAAAAAAAGGAAAGGAAAAAAATGAAAAAGAAAAATGGAAACTCATCAGGTGGTAAAAGGGTTAAAATAATCTTTACATTCTGCACAGAAAGAGTGTTGGGGTCTTCTTTGTTGATATCAGACTGGAATCCTACCCCACAAGGATTGAGTGACATGACATGTATCCAACACATAACCCTTTTGAAACTCAACCATATGTTGCAATATATGGAGAACATGGCGGAAAGTTTTAATTTCCATAAATAATAGCCATTGAACTAAATGGGCAAGTCATTTATAGCATTCCATCCATGGGATGGGTCCTCCAGAGGGAGATGGGCTGTTTGACAGTACACTCCCCAGCAGATGGGAATTCCCAAAACAGAATTTAATCTGTCAAATTAATACAATCCAGTTTAGGAATTTTATACACAGTATGTATATGTCACGTTTCTCTGTGCAGAGCATCTCACAGACTTGGAGATGCTCTGCGGCGCTTACAGATCTGGCAGTGTGTCCATTGCTCTCTGCAGAGCATCTTGCCTTTGGAGATGCTCTGCGGAACTTACAGATCTGGCAGTGTGTCTATTCGTTTGTGCAGAGCAGAGCATCTTGCCCTTGAAGATGCTCTGCGGCGCCATTGACTCGCCCACCCCAGGGCTATGGGACACCCGGTGCCGGGCCGGACTAGTCCAGTGGTAGTCAGTGGTGGCTGGGCCCGGCTCCGTGGCCCTGGTGGGTGTCAGTAGAATATGTGGCTTGCTTGTTAATGGTTGTGTTCGTGACGCCACCTGTGGTATGCGGCTAATAAGCCGCCGCTGCTGTGTGAGGCCACCGGGATGATGTGATGGCAGCTATGGTGGTACTGCTCCCCACAGGTGGAGCAATGCCCGGGGCACAGTTGGTGCTTGTGAATGTCTATGCAGAGGAAATAACTGAGGCGACTTCAAAGGTGCAGTTCCAGTTCTTTACTCACAGTTCTCGTCAGGGCAGAAGGACCCTTGGACTGCTGGAACCTCTGTCAGGGACCTCCGTCTTCTGGGTGATTCAGAGTGTGAAATCCGGTACCCTTCTCTTAGTGTCTCCTTCTCTGCTGTCTTCACTAGCCTTGCCTTAGTTAAGATGGACCTGGCTCGGCCTCCACTACAGCCTCCAGGCTGGGGGGTCACCTGTCGGCTGATTACCCCTTTTCTGGACGGCTGCTATGGGTTCTGGCCCTGGGAGCTTACAACGTCCCTGGGCCTCGGTTTTTACTGTTTGGAGATTGTCTTTGCACTCCTCCAGTCTCTAGGGACCGTCCCCTGTCGCAGCTGGATCCCTCCACCGATGTCACTGTGGACCAGGCCACCGCAGCCTGCACCCCCGTGGCAGTTCTAGGGCCCTGCGTCCTTGGTACCCCTAGGCCTGCTCGTAGTAACTGTCAGGACTACCCGCGGCCCTGCGACCCCTTCTGTCTTCTTTCTTTCTTTCTTTCTTTCTTTCTTTCCTTTCCTTCTCCTCCTTGCCTGCCTCCAGCAGGCCTCCTCCTCCCTCCTTTCTCTCGTTCTTCTCCTCCAACTACATGCTGCTTCTTTCACTCCCTGAGGTAAACTGAAACTAACTTGACCTTCCTTTCTCTATCTGCTCTCTGGTGGCTCCTCCCACCTCCCCAGTTGCTAAGCTACCTCCCTATGGGAGCAGGGATGGGTCTTACAGCCCCTCTCAGCATGCAGCATGGGAGGGTTGCCTGCCACTTTCCCTGGTCCTAGTATGTACCTAACAATGGGTGTAGTGTGGATTTACCAGGGGACCGGAGTTCACTCTCTTCCTCTCCCAGAATGGGGCATCACACCGCTGATGGGGTGCAATGACCTGTGGCGACGGAAGCCTCAGGGGCGCCACACTCCCCCACAGCAAATCCCAGCACGTCCTCGGGCTGAAAAACAACAAAAACATGTGGAAGAACTGCAAAACATTTTTGTATGCAAAGTAATAAAACAATAAAACATTTCTTCCCTTTATGGGAGGCACATATCAGTAAACGTTGCAAACTTCTTATAAAGAAACTATGTGTGCACTTCCAGTTCATTGCACGGTTTGGGCACTTCCCCCATAATTCTGGTAGGGGGCACAACGGGTGCAACTATCTACATTTTCGGCTACAACAAGTCCAGTAGCCCGGCAGTTCGTTTCTTTCAATCAAACAATAATGGGACGAAATCAACCAGCCATTAAGTCCAATGGCCTGGTTACATAGGACACATAAACAACATACCAGCCACTAAGTCCAGTGGCCTGGTATGACATGACACATACACTTCCATCGGGGCCCACATTCCAGTTCAGTGGCCCGGTGACACATAACATGGGGGGTGACGTCTTCAAAAAGCATCAGGGGCAGTACAGCAGGAAAGGGTGTCATCTTCGAAAAGAATGAGGGGCAGAACACAAGGGACTTCTTCAAAAAGAATGAGGGGCAGACAGGGGCTGTACACAGTTCAGCATCTTCTTACTTCTTTACATGTAGAGATTCTTCTCCGGCTCCCCACCTGGCAGCAGGTAGACAGCGGTCAGCACAGTCTGCGTCTGCTGGTCTTGGCGGGCCGCGCCTGGCATGGCGGCGGCCCGTATTGGAGTCGCTGCTGTGACCGATTCTTGACGGGCCGCACCTGGCGTGGCTGCGGCCTGGGCTTGGCGGGCCGCATCTGCGGCGTGGATTAACGTCGCCGCTGCGGCGGGATCTTGCTGATCCGAGCGGGGTATCGCTGCTGGGGCCTGAGCTGGACGGGCCGGGCTTGGCGTCGCTGCTGCGGTGTGGATGGGCGTCGCTCCGGCGGCGAAATCTTGGCGGGCCGCACCTGTCGTGGCTGCGGCCTGGATCGGCGTCGCCGTGCCGGGCATCTCTCCAGGGACCGCGGGCATGGTAGCGGGGGTTGGGGCACTCGCGCTGGCAGGGGCATTAACTGACTCACCCCTCAGCAGCATCTCCGGTGCTCTGGCGGTCGCTGCTCCGCGCGTCGCTTGCCGGATCTGCTGCATCACCTTCGCCTGCAGCCTTTCACACCACTGGTCCATCTCCCAGCCCCACCAGTCAGCGGAGTCTAGCTCTGGATCGCTGCGTGTGGACGCCATTCTCTCTGCGTCTCCTTCTGCACAATCTCCCAGCAGCAGGCTCGTCGCTTCTTCTAGTAGCAGACTTTTGATGTTGCTCAGCAGCAGGCTGGTAACTTCCCGCTCCTTCATCCTGTCAGCCATCCTCCTGACCTCAGCCTTCAGCTCAGCGGCGGTCACAGGCTTGATCCAGGTGAGCTCTTCCTGGCCTCCGCTTACAGGAGCCATCTTCTTTATCTGCTGGTCTGGCATTTAGACTCTTTCTGCCAGCCGGCCAGCTTGTCTAGTCGCCATTTCTTCTTTTTCCGCCTTCTATAGCGGACACCGCTTCGCGCTCTTTTCTTGGACAAGGGGGCGGGGCTTCTCTTCGCGCCCTTTCTTCTTTCACGCCCCCCTTCTTCCCGCTCTCAGCAGCGCTAATGGCGGCGGTTTCTCGCTGTAATACACAGTCTGTTTCACGATTCTTCAGGCGCACAGTACCCGGTGTAGCCGGGCACGAAATCCTGTTCGTGACGCCAAAATTGACTCGCCCACCCCAGGGCTATGGGACACCCGGTGCCGGGCCGGACTAGTCCAGTGGTAGTCAGTGGTGGCTGGGCCCGGCTCCGTGGCCCTGGTGGGTGTCAGTAGAATATGTGGCTTGCTTGTTAATGGTTGTGTTCGTGACGCCACCTGTGGTATGCGGCTAATAAGCCGCCGCTGCTGTGTGAGGCCACCGGGATGATGTGATGGCAGCTATGATGGTACTGCTCCCCACAGGTGGAGCAATGCCCGGGGCACAGTTGGTGCTTGTGAATGTCTATGCAGAGGAAATAACTGAGGCGACTTCAAAGGTGCAGTTCCAGTTCTTTACTCACAGTTCTCGTCAGGGCAGAAGGACCCTTGGACTGCTGGAACCTCTGTCAGGGACCTCCGTCTTCTGGGTGATTCAGAGTGTGAAATCCGGTACCCTTCTCTTAGTGTCTTCTTCTCTGCTGTCTTCACTAGCCTTGCCTTAGTTAAGATGGACCTGGCTCGGCCTCCACTACAGCCTCCAGGCTGGGGGGTCACCTGTCGGCTGATTACCCCTTTTCTGGACGGCTGCTATGGGTTCTGGCCCTGGGAGCTTACAACGTCCCTGGGCCTCGGTTTTTACTGTTTGGAGATTGTCTTTGCACTCCTCCAGTCTCTAGGGACCGTCCCCTGTCGCAGCTGGATCCCTCCACCGATGTCACTGTGGACCAGGCCACCGCAGCCTGCACCCCCGTGGCAGTTCTAGGGCCCTGCGTCCTTGGTACCCCTAGGTCTGCTCGTAGTAACTGTCAGGACTACCCGCGGCCCTTCGACCCCTTCTGTCTTCTTTCTTTCTTTCTTTCTTTCCTTTCCTTCTCCTCCTTGCCTGCCTCCAGCAGGCCTCCTCCTCCCTCCTTTCTCTCGTTCTTCTCCTCCAACTACATGCTGCTTCTTTCACTCCCTGAGGTAAACTGAAACTAACTTGACCTTCCTTTCTCTATCTGCTCTCTGGTGGCTCCTCCCACCTCCCCAGTTGCTAAGCTACCTCCCTATGGGAGCAGGGATGGGTCTTACAGCCCCTCTCAGCATGCAGCATGGGAGGGTTGCCTGCCACTTTCCCTGGTCCTAGTATGTACCTAACAATGGGTGTAGTGTGGATTTACCAGGGGACCGGAGTTCACTCTCTTCCTCTCCCAGAATGGGGCATCACACCGCTGATGGGGTGCAATGACCTGTGGCGACGGAAGCCTCAGGGGCGCCACACCATCCTTGTAATGAACTATCAGCTTGGACACTATACTGGAGTCCAGGTTGGTTCTGGGAGGTGCTGGTTACTCAACTGTTCCATCTTCCGGGTAATTGCTCAGGCTTCTTTACTGAGCAGCTCCCCCAGACCTCTGCCAGTTGTATTCTCTGGCTCTGCTGTGTTTCCAAAATTTGTGTGTTTGCTTCTATTCTGGGCTTGGTTTTCTGACACCAGACTGTTATTGGATTTCTCTTTGCCCGCTCCTATTCCTGTCATGTTCTCCTGTCTTCTGTCTTTGACCCCGGATCGTTGCGTGACCATGTCTCTGTTACTACGTGCTCTCCTGGTATTTTGACCTTTGGCTTGTGACCTGACTACGTTGCTGTTTACCCCTTATGATTATACGTGACCTCCTGTTACCAGACCACGGCTTTCCTGACTACCCTTCCATCCATGCGACCCCATAAGATAGTGACTAACATTATAGTATGCTGTTTCAGATGTAATATTACCAACAGTACGTAAAAGAAGGTTTTGATACTATGGTGACCCTATAAACTCCTAATTGTGTGGCTCATTTAGTGTGGTCTTATTTCCCTTCATGTATTCACTGAGATCTGTGTTGTTACACAAGCACATTCCTTGTGTAAGGTATATTTATGGTCATTTATTCTGGACCGTAACAAAAATGTCAAATGTCATAGAAAAATGACATTGTCAGCTTGGTGCTGTGCTATGACTAAAGTAAAGAAATAACACTACGCTGTGGAATGAGAAAACACTGCACTGAACGGCTCCCGGTCTGTGCCTTTTAAACACTAACTGATTAGATCCGTTATTTTGCAGTTGCTGAGACAAGGAATTCCTCATCGTCCTCCGAAAGCGCTGACCAGGAGAATTGGAGATCTGGATTTCCACAGTAACAATTGCAGATTTAATGTAGTGAGTTCCCAGAACATCCTTCATGTGCTCGTAACCGGACACTGGACCAGAAGCAACGTCCAGGGGTGACATAATAATAGTAATAGTAATATAATAACATGGTAAGTAGCTGACAGCAAGAAAGGTGATAAAATGAAAAGTAACCATCATTTCTGCAATCCCCTGCAGCTCCAGTGCCAGCACGCCTGAGGGCCCAGGCCTTTCCCTTCTCAGCAGTGATGATATCACATACATCCATGCTTCATTTAATAATGTATGCAGTTTATATTGTGAAATCTGCCAATAGATCCTCATTAACTTGTATTCCAGGCTGTGACCTACATGTCGGGTACAAGCTCTATGATGCAGGCTCAGAAGCTGAGCCCGTTTTACACACAGTGGATCACTGCTATTTATCCCCTTAAAGGGAACCTGTCATGTGAAGTACAGTATAAACTTGCAGATATGGGGTTAATCTGCAGGTTAATAGCATTTTTAACCTGTCCGGCGCCGGCACTTTGAGTCCTGCCCCCAGGAGGAAAAGAACTTTAATCCTCTTAGCAGCATTTGGGTTCCAGTCATAGGAGAGGTGTGGCGCCCTGGACTAGCCAGGGGCCACAGGTAACCACACACTCACACCCCCACCCCCAGCAGTTCACAGCAGTCATCTCCAGTGAGACCTGATTTCCTCCCTCGGGTTCAGACAGACACACCGGGTGGGTGGAGTCAGGCAGATGGACACGCCCACCGAGGAGTCTAGCTGGTCTGAGGCAGGAAACAACAGAGACAAGTCCAGGCAGAGGAAGGGAGAGGAGGTGTGCAGAGTGGCCGTTTGTTTTACCAGAGACTCCGTGGACTTTACTGTCTGAGTGAGTACCACCGTGCCGTCTGCAACTGCGCTGCCCCGTGACCCTGCACCCGGCCAGGCCCCGCAACCCACCTTCCGACCACCACCACCAGGCCCCGGGACCACCAAAACCCCCCTACCCACGGAGGGGAGAAAACATCTCAGCTGCTCCCTGTCAATACTCCCGGGATTCCCGTACAGAGAAGCGGTGGTGTCCCAACCTCACCACAAACCGTGGGTGGCGTCATGGACAATATAAATAAACCAAACCACCCCTTTCACTCTCGGGCGAGGAGCGCCGCTCGAGTCCCCAGGATCTGTCCCACTGCTCGAGCCACCGACCGAGCGAGCAGCAGCAGCAGCCGGACCCGAGCAGTGGGTGAGCGCAGCGCCCTCCCCGCCCGCGACAACTTGGCGTCACGAACAGGATCTTACCATTCTACCGTCTGGTAGAAGTGCGCCTTGTGTCCCGCCGGAGGTGTCCGGCCGAAAATTTTCAGAAGCCGCCATCTTGGGCGCGAAAAGTTCCCCGCTCCAGCGTCTTCTCGAGCAGTGGAGGCGCGAAAGCCGAAGCTCCGCCCCTGAAGAGGAGGTACCGGAAAGAAACCAAGGGGGCATGGATGGCGTCCGGCCGCATGTGAACCGCGGCTGTGGAAGCAGGGACGCCAGGACTCTGCAAGTATTTGGTTCCTGGAGCACCGCTGCACGAGATGTCCCGTCCATCTGGCACCGCTGAAACCTCAGTGCCCATGCCCACGGCCAACGCTCCGACCGATCCGTTACCCCTGTCACCGATAGCGGAGCTCGCAGCGTCTGTGAGGGAGGGCCCAGACCTGGGGTCCCCAGGTCTTACCTTTGTCACCGCCCTGCCACCGGCCCCGGCTTCCATCCCGGCCTCACCGCTGATGACGACGGCCCCGGCAGTCCACCCGGCCGCAACGGAGATGATGACGGCTTCGGCAGTCCGCCCAGCTGCAACGGCAGCGAAGTACCCATCCCGTTAACAAATCTGGGCCCGTTCCTGGACTGGGGTCAAGGGGTGCTGCCCACTTCTTAGTGGCAGCATCAGGGCCAGGTTGTTTGGGTGGGTGACTGAAGGACCAGTTCCGTTGTTATTATTAAAAGTGTTTTATTGTTGTTGCAACGGTTGAAGTAATATGCCTCCCGTAAGGGAAGATTTCTGAACATGCTTGTTTATTTTCTTTTTCAGTTGTGAAAATTAAACCGGTGATGGACGGGCAGCCCGCGTACGGTCTACATTTAACCAAGGGGGAATGTGGCGCCCTGGACTAGCCAGGGGCCACAGGTAACCACACACACACACCCGCACCCCCAGCAGGTCACAGCAGTCATCTCCAGTGAGACCTGATTTCCTCCCTCGGGTTCAGACAGACACACCAGGTGGGCGGAGTCAGGCAGATGGACATGCCCACCGAGGAGTCTAGCTGGTCTGAGGCAGGAAACAACAGAGACAAGTCCAGGCAGAGGAAGGGAGAGGAGGTGTGCAAAGTGGCAGAAGCAGACAAGGGCCTAGGTTGGAGCCTAGGGCCCTCGTGTAGCAGTCAGGCAAACGGTAGTAGCCATCTGCGGGAGCCGGGAAGACAGTCTTGGTGGAATCGTAGGTAGCCGGGGTTGGGCAGTGGCCCACCGGTACCGAACTGGGGAGCCAGCTGGAAACCGAAGCACAGGAGGAGCGTACAAGAAGGTGCAGGAAAGGACTTACACTACCAAACTGGGGTCAGGGGAAAAACACCGCAGCCGCCTGTGGGACCCGTCCATCCAGCCGTTTGTTTTACCAGAGACTCCGTGTACCTTACTGGCTGAGTGAGGACCACCGTGCCTTCTGGCACTGCGCTGCCCCGCGACCCTGCACCCGGCCAGGCCCCGCAACCCACCTTCCGTCCTCCAACACCGGGCCCCGGGACCACTAAAACCCCCCTACCCACGGAGGGGAGAAAACATCTCAGCTGCTCCCTGTCAACGCTCCCGGGATCCCCGTGCAAAGCAGCGGTGGTGTCCCAACCTCACCACAAACCGTGGGTGGCGTCACGGACAATATCCCTAAACCAAACCACCCCTTTCACTCACGGGCGAGGAGCGCCGCTCGAGTCCCCGGGATCTGGCCCAGCGCTCGAGCCACTGACCGAGCGAGCAGCAGCAGCAGCCGGACCCAAGCAGTGGGTGAGCGCAGCGCCCTCCCCGCCCGTGACAGAGGTACAGTCACTGCTTTGTGTATGGAGAATTGCAGCTGTAACTGCAAACCCTGCACTGATAATTCTTTTAACATTGGAGCCTGTTGTCAGTCAGTTCAAGGGGTGCAATAACAGCTGTCGCTCTTGGTACACAGAGCGGCTACTGATCCCATCTCCCCTATGGCCAACACTCAAATGCTCTGACAGCATAAATTAGGGCACGTGATCTCAGAGTCATGCCGAAGGCCCCTACCGCTATCAATTTGGTCTGTTTGTGAAGCCCATCCGCAGACCATAATATTAACTATATATTGCAATACCCTAATAGTGCAGTATGTTGAACAAGCAATGGCAAGTTCAAGTCCCATAGGAACACTAAGGGGCGCAAGAACAGCCGCTACTCTTGATACACAGAGTGGATACTGATCTCGCGCCAGCACCTCCCTTAGGACCAAAACCCAAATACACTTACAGCATAATTTAGGGCGTGTGATCCCAATGTCATGCCGAAGGCCCCTCTCACTACCAACTTTGTGTGTTTGTGAAGCCCAGCTACAGACCATAATATCCCCTATATATTGCAATACCCTAATAGTGCAGTATGCTGAACAAGCGATGGCAGGTTCAAGTCCTCTAGGAAGATTGAAAAAATAAAAAAATATTTAAAAAGTATCAAAATTTTAGACCCCCTTTTCCCAGTTTAAAATCTAAGCCTTCATTAATAGGGTACCATTGAGCAAGCTCACGTAGCCACTTTGTGACCCATAAATAGAGAAGGCCAGTATCCTTTTTATGACTTCTATGAACCTGACAGTGTTACATCTCAATCACAGAAATATTTAAAAAATATAGGGGAAACCCACATTGTCCTACTAGTAATAAAAAGCATGTGAGAGTATAATGAGGCTATATAAGAAGAGTAGAGAAGCAGGAGGTGTCCAGCACTAGGGAAAGGTAAAAATTAACGTTATTCTTCAATAAAACCATATCTAGAACACACATGGACAGGAGCAATTCCAATCTATACAAGAAACGTACCTCGGGTCGCCGGAGAAATAGATTTTGAATAAGGCCTAGATATGGGAGTGTAGTTGGCACGGATCTCGCTCTGCTTTAAAAGTTTAGTGACATTGGTTTGAGTCTCACTTAACCCTGTGAGACTCTGCTATTTAAACAAGTTTTCGTTTCCTTTGGCAGTTGTAGGGTTAATGTCAGTATTCCTTGCCAGCAAGCAGGCCTAGTAGCAGCCTGGATCACACCCAGTCCCTTTATATACCCTCTGCAACCAGTAGAGGGTGCTGCTTATTCTAGATTCATTTGGATGCTGATCTTGGAGCTGGAAGGAGCTGTTTGAAACCCTTTGTTGAAGTTGCTGTGGTGACTGTAGTCTTGGTGCTGACTGCAACAGTCTTGTGATGTTTTCCCCGCCTGTCTTCCTTGACCGGTGTGTTGTTTCAGTGCAGCAGTGGGGCTAGTGTCCATCATCTGCCCACTCCTTAGCCAGGGACTATCATTGGGTCGTTTCAGGGCTTCAGGTTCCGGCTCGGCGACAGGTGAGGAACCTATATAGGGACTGGCTAGTAGTGCAGGGTACAGTGCAGGGTAAGTGAGGAGGGCTAGGGCTCACTGTTGTTAATGTGTACCCTTTGTTTGTCTTGGTGTTACCCCTGACTTGTTGTGCATTTGGCCTCATAAGATCTCCATCCAAAAATCTCACACAGAGGTACTGATACTAATCTAGGGGCAGGGTAGCCACCTTGATGTTTTACTTTTTCTGGGCGGCTTATCAAAAATTCATGGGCAGACAATATTTTTTAAAGACACATTGTAGAACCATAATAAATCATAATGATTATCAGTGATAGCGGTCTACAGCCCATAATTCTGGTATGAAGACATCAGTTGCATTCACTGTAATTTTAAAAATAATGATAATTAGGGGTACTTTGCACGCTGCAACATCGCAAGCCGATGCCGCGATGTCGAGCGCGATAGTCCCCGCCCCCGTCGCAGCAGCGATATCTTGTGATTGCTGGCGTAGAGAACATTATCGCTACGCCGGCTTCACATGCACTCACCTGCCATGCGACGTCGCTCTGGCCAGCGACCCACCTCCTTCCTAAGGGGGCGGGTCGTGCGGCGTCACAGCGACGTCACATGGCAGGTGGCCAATAGCAGCGGAGGGGCGGAGATGAGCAGGACGTAAGCATCCCGCCCACCTCCTCTCGTCTGCATTGCAGCCGGGATGCAGGTAGGAGATGTTCCTCGCTCCTGCGGCTTCACACACAGCGATGTGTGCTGCCGCAGGAACGAGGAACTACATCGTACCTGTCGCTGCACCAGCATTATGGAAATGTCGGACCCTACACCGATGATACGATAATGACACTTTTGCGCTCGTTAATCGTATCAAAAAGGATTTGCACACTACGATATCGACTGCGACGCCGGATGTGCTTCACTTTCGATTTGACCCCACCGACATCGCACCTGCGATGTCGTAGTGTGCAAAGCCCACCTTACAGTCAGAATAATCTGTATAAGCCTCTACAGGTTCAATTTTTCTTCAATGCCATATTTTTACGGATAGTCCTGGATTTTCTGGACGTTTGGTAACCCAATCTAGGGATAGCCTCCATTAGCAGCTGCCGATGAAGCAGATGACCTCAAGTCACAGTACATAGATGGCAGATAGAAGACATTGGGTGATGCAATGGACCTGGAAGGCTGTAGACTAATGGACAAGGTCAAATTTACAAGCCGAATGTAGATTCAAATGAATAGCACCTCCGTAGACCACTAAATTAAACTGATCTTGTTGTTTAGACCTATAATGTGATGGGGGTGTGCTATAAATGCTAAAGTCACAGGTCATTGGTGCTTACTGGCTCTTTTTGCATATTCCTAAACAAATGGACTGGGCACTGCAATGCATAGGAAGAGCAATGACAGCACAGAGCACTGGCCGTAAGGACCGGTGAACCCATGTCATGGATCAGAGAGGGCAATCAGTGCAGGATGCATGATGGGGTGTGATGGCATGAATTAGCATAAGCAGAAGGCCCCATTATCTTTTTCAATGTCCCTCGTGATCCTTTACCTCTCTCTGACTTTTCCTACAAGTTATTCGGCTCAGGCAGTAGCTTTTTGATCTGTAAGATAACTGCTATACCGTGGATTGTGTTTCCGTGAATAATGCATGTCAGCTGTCAGAATTCACCGCCCTTGAAGATGCACACCTTCGTTTGCACCAGGGTCACATTTCGGTCTTTTGATCCTAATCTGAGGCCAATGTGATTGCATGAGGCTGCAATGAAATGAATATACTGTATGTATGTAAAGCAATATCAGCTTCTGCACCATTACTTGCTGTTAATATTTTATTCTGTAATTGAAGGATTATATTACCAGAGGGACTAGGTCTACAGAGTCTATGCTTTTCCCCAAACATATTTATCCTAGTGGGAAGTAAATGTAGACATATTATATGGCTATTGTATTAGGACATAATCATAAAATGCGAATGTGGTGACCCCTATTCTTGGGGCCAGATGGGACCCTGATAGTGCAGCACGTATCTCATCAGTGCCTACATAAACATGGCTATAGCCTGGAATATTTGTAATTACATGTCACAGCCTATCACATCTCTGAGGTCAATGGGACCCTCTCTTATTTTCTCCATACATATATATCGGAAAATCACAGCTTTCTAAATGTATCCGGGGGGATTTGATTTTTTTTTAACCATTGCTGCATGTGTTCTTAGTACTGACAGTGAAGGAAGGATTACTACGGATGGCAGAGGGTAAAATTAAATATAAATTGAGTGGGGAACATACAGGTACAAGCAACTGAATGTGACATCATGATAACTCTGTGAATCAAAAAATACAGTGAGTTAACCTGCCAGTGTCACAGCAGTTATCAGGTATCAGCCTTAGATCTGCTGCATTTATGTGATGTCAGGTTAGATAAAATCAAATAAATCAAATAAACCCATAAAAACCTCATTGTTCTCATCTAAAACGTAAATCTAGTAGTGTTAATAATTAGGGATGATCGAATACCTCAAATATTCGGCTTCGCGAATAATTTAAAAATAGGTCGCCACTATTTGAATATTCGATGCACAATGTAAGTCTATGGGAAGCCCGAATACTTCCAAGTAGTTGTTATTCGGGTTTCTCATAGACTTACATTGTGCATCGAATATTCACAAATAGTCGAATAGCGGCGACCTATTCGGAAAATATTTGCAAAGCCGAATATTTGAGGTAATCGATCATCCCTATTAATAATGTATATGTAAAAGGTTGATATTTATCAAAGAATCCTAGGATATTTCGGCAAGTAATATATCTCATCCTTACACTTGGTTTTAACACTTCCAATATTCAAAGTTCACATATAGATCGGCGGCAGGCCTTCTCATCTGAAGGTCTTCTCATCAGAAATCTACAGCCTCATAGGCATTCATGAGGCTGTTGGGTTAAGGGCAGTTGTGTCAGAAGCGTAACTAGACTTGTGGTAACTAGATATAGTAGTGAATCAGTAGCTAAATATTGCGATCTGGAAAAAAAAAAAGCTATAACAAATTAGAGGATGACACGCTACAAAGTGGAGGGGAGAGAGGGACGTAGACCCACTCTTCCCAGAACCAGGCTTGCCCTGAAAGGGGCATGACTAAGTCCTTACCCAGTCTATACCAGAGCCTGTGATGGTGAGGTTGGACTTGTCTGATGATAGGCACCAGGTACCACTCCAGGAAAGCTTCTGGTTTACATGCTCCACCATGGTCGGCGCAAGGTGAGACAAGAGAAAAGATACACTACCGCTCAGGATGGATAGGGAGGGACAACCCTGAACACTTACGCTAAGCAAACCCTGAGCTCCCTGACGTCCCTACGTGGGTTCTTCATTGCAATCTAGATCCTATTGCTGTCTTTCCCTTAACATAACACTGACTAGTATGCAGGATAGCAGGTAAACTAGTCCCACTCTAGGTTAAAAACATAGATTGGTAAAAGAAACAGTAATTGTAAAAAGCACGCAAAACTGCATGAAGGAGCACAGTGAACGGATAAGTGGGCAAACTGAAAAGGGATTCAAGGAAGGGAAAACGCCACATAAATGTCCACTAAGCAATCTCTGGTTACAGCTTCAAAAAATACTTCTTAGTCCATAGCTCACAAGTTCACTCCAAAAGCTACGTATAGCTAATCTATCACTGGCAAATCCCTGAGCTGAGACAAGAGTATTTGTAGCAGAGATGAGTGTGAAATCCGCACATCTGAGATAAAGCTTTTCATCCTGAGTTAGGAGACTAAATTGTTTACCCTTTACAGCACCGACCAAGGTGAATCTGCACAGCTACCTGTAGTAGATATAGCCCGTGCAAGTTTGCTTGTAGCCATGAGCTGCGATCTCCTCACACCTGAAATAGAGGAGACCACTCTCTGTCAGGTTACCCTGGTGAGAGGTGTGCCCTGAAAAAAGGCTCCTGCTAGGGATAACTAAAATATGAATGGATTAAACGCTATGTATTAATATATATATATATATATATATATATATATATATATATATATATATATATATATATATATATATATATATAAACGTATTTGTACACCACTGCTTCATCCATCTTACCATTCCACAAATCTCATTACAATTTGATACAACATTGTGACA
The DNA here is from genome assembly GCF_048569485.1 of Anomaloglossus baeobatrachus. Taxonomy (NCBI): domain Eukaryota; kingdom Metazoa; phylum Chordata; class Amphibia; order Anura; family Aromobatidae; genus Anomaloglossus; species Anomaloglossus baeobatrachus. Next base: position 585,770,105 of record NC_134356.1, read on the forward strand.
TGTTAGATAAACCCTTGACATTCTTTAATTTACTGGATGGCCACATACAGACATATATCATAGAAACAGAGTATAGAGACGTCATTTTTATTTTTTATTATTTATTTTTTTTTAAAAGCCATTTTGGAATATTGGGATTCTATATATTAAGACAAAAATTAAAAATAATTTAGGCAATAATTGTATCTTAAATAGATACTCAACTACTGTATATGCTAACAGACTCCTTGGATGTAAAACCAGTCCAGGTACAAAGTTGGAATTTTTTTTGTAAGATACCCAAAATGTCTGGATGAAGTCAACAGGCAGGCATATTTTTCATCAAGAAATCTGCTAATATAGATACCGTTACAACAGTGTTTGACTACAATGAATAGCAATCAAGGAGGAAGAGATTTACACAAAGGTGGTACAAATCAAGGAGTAGTCACAGTTAAAGGGTTAATTCCAACTCGAAAACTCATTGCCTATAGGACAGCTTACTGATAAAGGGGTTCCAAAAGACCTCGTTTGATTCTACATGGGACTGCCAGAGATAAACTAATATTTTACTCAGTGATTGGCAGTCCCATAGCAAATGTATTGAACTGCAATCTGCAGGCTCAATTTCTGCTCCTATCAAATGGGGGGGGGGAATCACCTGATATAGGGATCAATGCAGATCTCAGTGATCAATCCCAGAATGATATAGAAGTTGTCACTTCGTCACCACTTTTTTAACTCTACTATTCCTTCACATTGTGCCAAATGACCTAGAAACCAATCTAGCATTGATAAATTCCCAATATAAACATTCAGGACATTAATGCAAACTTTTGCTTGGTTTTTAGATTAACACTTTAGTTTACTACAATATTTTTTTCTCTATATTTATCTGCCCCATCTTTACAAGCCTGGGTTGTTGATAAAAAAAACCCTCCCAAAACACTTCTACTCCAAAAACACTGATCAGGACTTTGTGGAGGACAACAGCGAGCTGACACATCTGTAACTACTGCTCTGTCTTCTGCCTATTCACAGCGAAATATGGAATCCTCTGTTCTGCCAAGTCCAAGTGATTTGTGTCTTGCCAGGAAATATCTTTTCATAGTGTTACAAGGTTTAAAAGATTGCCTAGTTTGTGGTGTCTGTAAAACATTATGGTAACCCAACTCTGACTTCTGAATATTGATTAGAGCCCTAAAGTGTTTTCAATGGATTACCTTATGCAATCCTACCTAGGTTGTATTGTGACATCTAAGGTTTATTTTTCATGCCTAACCCGCAACATCTGTGGCAAATACAAAATTAGCACTGGAGTTCTTCAACCTGTTCCTTTATAAAGTCTGTCTGAGACCATCAACATAAAAAGTCTACTTCGCACAGACCTTATGCTAGCTACTTCAACTATCAGATTCCAGAAAAACCTCAATGTTTACCATTCCTAAACAGGAAACTGGATTTACATCGGGGCCACCTGGATTGTGTCCACAGAATGGCTGGTGGACGGAGAAGTAAAGGCCCAGTCACACACAACGACTTACCAGCGATTCCCGACAACGATGCGACCTGATAAGGATTGCTGGTAAGTCGCCTGGAGGTCACTGGTGAGATGTCACACAGTCAGACCTTAAGAACGACGCAGTAATGATCAGCGACCTGTATAACGATCTCGATGGGCGTTGGGACCGTGTTAGGAGGTCGTTGGTAGGTGTCAAACACAGCGATGCATCCTGCCCAGCAGGACATCGCCTTTGAAGAAAATAGTCCAGACCATTCAGCAATGACTAATGATCTCACAGCAGGGGCCTGATCGCTGGTAGGTGTCACACATAACGAGATCGTTGGCAAGATCATTGCTGCGTCACAGAAACTGTGCGATCTCGCTGTGTGTGACGGGGCCTTAAGCCTGAGGACAGAGTAGTCTACCTCGCTGGGTCAGCAGCTAAAGGGACACAACTATGGTAGAATCGGGAGACAAAACCATAGTCAGAGAAACAGCCAGTGTCTGATACCAGATAGCTAGCTAAAGCGAAGTTAAGCTATCTGGGCTCAGAGTCAGGAGGGATTATAGAACAAACATGGTCATGGATACGAGCTCTTTCAGAATCAGGATAAGAGCATCAGGAGTAGCACCAGTGAACCAGGAGAAATCCAAACAATAACTTGCAACTCCCAGCAACATGCTGGAAGTTTATGTAGGTTGTTTTATTGTCTTACTGGCTACAGTAAGATGCTTATTACTCCTATTTAGTAAATATTGCATATGATGGCTTCTCTTATATCAGCTCTGCCCCCATGGTGAGAACAGGGACTCCTGGTAACCGAACAGGTCCGGGTAGAGATGTAACATTTTCTAGATACTGTATAATACTGCCCAGTCTCTGCCAGCCTAATAGGGTTTTCTCACCTCAGTATATCACTAGACTATGACATCGCTTTATACTTGATTGGGGCCTGACCTCTGGGACCCACCACCATCATGTTTCTAAATTTGAGGCCACCAAGAACTTCTAGCCATCCAGAGGTACAGGACACTACAGTACAGTTGGTCATTTCATTTGACTAGAGCTGTGCTGCAATTCACGGCATAGCTTGGTATCCGAAGGCCACTGTGTAGAAAAAGTCCTTGGCACACTGGATGACCTCATGTAGATACATATAGCATAAACAGCTCTCAACAGATATTTTTTTCCCCAAAGCTATCTATTTTATGCCACAAATTTTGTGGAATATTTCAAACTAAGACCAAAGATAAAGATGTGCAAATCTCTATGTGGCTTCTGACATGTATACATTTTATATCCAAAAAAAATGAATGACTACAGTGTAAAACGGGATCATGGTCATGGTCTGAACACAGACTGTGATACTCAGACTCAGGAATGAACATATCATTGGTGCAACCTGTGCATCCACACATGAGCCCAAAAGTTAAAGGGGACAAGTTCTACCTCCAAATCTGGTGAAATTGTGCCTTATACGAGTAATTAACTCTTGGATTGCAAGGGCCCGTATAATGTTCTTGCAGAGGGACCCTTTTCTATCTGTGTCCAGTGCATGGACTGTCTTTGGGTCTCCTGACCTGAACTCGAGAACCCAATATGTATCTATTAGGCTGTAAGGTTCCGGTTGGAAGAACCTCGGTTAGAGGCATGACACATGGACCTGTGAATGCTGCCTACACCTGATCCTAGTGTCAATTTACTATAATGCTTCCTTATTTCAATAAGCATAGCAGTTCATTAGTTGAATTTTTCCTGTTATATAATATGCCAGCTATACAATAATGAAATCACAAAATTCTGATTTTGAACACAAATGGGGGAATAGTTACTCCATACTGTGAGTTAATTCTATTTTCCACTGACTGTATAGCTTTTGCAATACAGAAGAAAAAAAGAGACCCACATAGCCCAGCGGCTGGAGTAATAGATGCTTGACCATTTATTCTGAGGTCTCCTAGACTAGCTTGACCTGCACTTGCTATAATCAGGGAGCAAACAAGAACTTGGCATCTTGGCTTTAACTCTTTTTTTTCCTGATTACAGATGAGCAAAATCACGTACTAAAGTAATAGTGCAGTGTAAAAATACAGTATAAAAGGGTCTACGATAAATCTAGATACTCGAAATGAAAGAGGCTGTAAAACCTGTTACCAATAAAGTCTAAAATATCCAAGATTACAGCCATAAATAAAAGGCAAAAAAATAGAGAAGACCAGAAAAGTAAATTATTTACTACATTATTTCCTTGAACCTTCTATGCTTGGCTGGTCGCTTTACTTTGTGATCGTTGTCATAATACTTCCAGGTTTCAATGTCATCTATGTACCGTAACTAGTTAATATTAAAAACCCCATAGTGCGTCATATTTATTTTTATAATCTGGTTTGGGTTTTTTTTTCTGATGATTATTCCATTATCTGTATATAATTATGCAGGCAGGATTTTTTTCCCCCAGATCTCTATTTAACAACAGTTAGATATTTGATTTACAGCCACAAAGATAATAGACTAAAATTGACAGAATCTCAAAATGTAACCTTCTATTAGAGAGAATTATGGGCATGTTCTGTAATTTGAATAAAGGTCAGATAGGGGGAGGAGGTGAGCTGTGACCATCACTGGTTGTGAATAGTCGATCCTTTGCATCTCTTAATTAGGTGTTGGTTCTAATTGAAATTTTGCCTGTGATGGTAATTATATTGTTGACTTAATAGTAAGTGAGTGAAAATGGAAAGATTTTACAATGAATTCTCATAATTGTTTTTAATATAAAAAGTGATAAAAAAAATGTAAATAAAAAAAAACATTAACAAGATATATGCATATAACATATAGTAAAGCCTGTATTAAACAATTTGTCACTTTCTAATGATACATTCCTTTTAGTATATATACGAAGCTAAGCTTTTAGGCCCCATAGCTACAATATATTACAAAAGTGAGTACACCCCTCACATTTTGGCAAATATTATATTATATCTTTTTATGGGACCACACTGAAGATCTAACACCACTTTGATATAATGTAAAGTAGTCAGTGTACAGCTTGTGTAACAGTGTACATCTGGTGTGTCCTCTAATTCAACACACAACCATTAAGGTCAAAACTGCTGGTAACAAAAGTGAGTACACCCCTTATTGAATATAGCCAAATTGTGCCTAATTGGACATTTTCCCGTCCTGGTGTCATGTGACTCATTCGTGTTATGAGGTCTTCAGGTGTTAATAGGCAGCAGATGTGTTACATTTGGAGTTATCGCTCACACGCTCTCTCATAGTGGTCACTGGAAGTTCAACATGGCTCCTCATGGCAAAGAATTTTTTGAGGATCTGAAAAAAAAAATTGTTGCTCTACATAAAGATGGCCGAGGCTATAAGAAGATTGCCAGCACACTGAAACTGAGCTGCAGCATGGTGGTCAAGACCATACAGCAGTTTAATAAGACAGGGTCCACTCAGAACAGGCCTCACCATAGAGGACCAAAGAAATAGAGTGTACATACTCAGCATCATATCCAGAAGTTGTCTTTTTAAAATGGATGTATGCGTGCTGCCAGCATTGTTGCAAGGCTTAAAGGATTAGGTGGTCCACCTGTCAGTGCTCAGACCATACGCCGCACACTGTATCAAATTGGACTGCATGGCTGTTGTCTCAAAAAAGAATCCTCTAACATCCACCAGTTCTGTGATGTCATCATGGAGGATGGAAGAGGATCGAGCAGCTCCTCTCAAGCTGTAGTGAACTCCATGCCCAAGAGAGTTAAGCCAGTGCTTTAAAATAATGGTGGCCACATAAAATATTGACACTTTGGGTACAATTTGGCCATTTTCCCTTAGGGGTGAACTCACGTTTGTTGCCAGCGGTTTAGACATTAATGGCTGTGTGTTGAGTTTTTAAAACTCGATTTACACTGTTATAAAAGTTGTGCACTGATTGCTGCATTGTATCAAAGTGTTATATCTTCAGTGTTGTTCCTTCAGTGTTGTCCCATGAAAAGATATAATGAAATACAGTACATTAAAAAATGTGAGGGGTGTACTCACATTTTTTATATACCATAAATTCAGAATGCACTTGATAACCAACTAAAAGAATTTTGAAGGTGGCCATGTACAAATAAAAATAAGAAATCGGCATAACAAAAGTAAATCAAAACAATCCTGTGCTTACCCAATACTTTTGTATGTTTAAATTGGAGAGGCCTGACTATCAGAGTTCTGTACTAGTAAAGGCACCAGGTACCTTGACGGTTAAGGGTCTTGGTTGCCAGGGTTCTGTCCTCCGGCTCTTATTGTCGTGAGCCACTTCATTTGATGATCGGTCTATAGTTACAACGCTGTTTACACACCTTGTCTCTGGCCACTCTCGAGGTTCATGTTATCTTACCTTCTGTCTCCTTTTCTCCATTGCCACAAATCACCCACTGTATGTGACCTACACGACTGACTGACTATATGTCTGTCATGTACACTGACTCCTTCTAGAATGTACTGTCACATTCGCTGTCAGATGACCCCTCCCAAGGTGAGCTAATGAAACAATTAACCATTTCTATCCCTATTGTGAGTTGCTGGGCAGACTTAACCTTTCACCAATTTCTATGCAACATGATAATACCTTACCAAACATGCTACATATAACACTGCTATAATTTATTTGTTATTTGTTACAAAACATTACCTTCTTGCACTACATTACACCTTATACTATACATAATGTCTACATCGCCAAAGATTATACATTGCGCATTACATCTTATCCTAATACACATACATTGTACAGGGACATATCACATTATCACACTCTACATCACAGTACAATATATTACAATTCACAAAACACAATTTTTAGAAAAGACACAAGACATTATTCACCATACACAACCTTAACACAATTGGTGTCTTCAGAGGTAGGATTATGATGGCCATAGTCCATCATTCTTACACCTACACCCAAGTAAAACTTCTCCAAGTTCTATACACATCCAAAGCATTAACAACAAAGTTATTTTAGAAAAAACAACATGTTAGTCACATCCAGCCGAAATACTGGAATATGTAAGTTCACTACATCTTTATCAGGTAATTATGTCAACGTGATGCTTTATTTCTGGGTCTCTTTCCCGATATAATCAACAAAAGGGTATGTGGCTAATAAGGGAAGGGATGACTTGTTTCCCAACTAACGCTTCAACAATAACTTTTCTGTAAATGGCCTTATAGACACGAACTTAACTCATCTACCATTCCACGCTGCTCATTATTTATACATAGCCAGCATTATCTTTACCTTAGATAGGATTAGCTTGCAGTGTGTTGCTGATGTTATTAGAACTCATTGAAAGTTTTCCCTCTAGGGAACATAAAACACGGCCTGCCTGAGCCTGCCTTGTAAAATTGGAAGCTGAAAGCCCAAGAGAGCAATAGCTTGATGGCTATTTCCCACCATCACAAGGCATAATCGAGAGTTCTAGCAGTTACATTTATAGCATGCAATAGCACGAGCAAGAGAAAATATATGTAATAGGCTTCAGGAGCTGGGCTATAATGTACTTTATAGAGAGGTGTCTATGAGACGTGGGAGCTCATCTTGTCTATTACTTGAATTTTGCTGCAAAAAAAAAGATATGTGGACTGGAATCTTTCTCTTTAAAAAGTAATAATAAATCCAGGATTTTTCTTCCTTCGTAGATGGAGACTGAAATTATCTTTTTGCAAGAGTTTACTCAGACACCATAAAGATGTCTGTAACTTCAATCAAAAACTAAAATTATGGATTATGGTTGTGCCCATCCTTAAAGGGGCTCTCCCAACTCAACAAGTAATCACCTATCCATGAGATAATTGAAAGCTTTCTGATCGATCCCACCAACCCTGAGAATGGGGCTCTGCTAAAAAGTCCAACAAAATTCTGGGATGTATCAAGACAAGCATTTAATCTAGATCAAGAGGGGTAATTATTCCCCTATACTTTGCCCTGGTCAGACCCCACCTGCAATACTGTGCACAGTTCTGGGCACCCCAATTCAAGAAAGACATCGATATATTGGAACAAGTCCAGAAAAAAGCCACCCAAATGGTGGAAGGTCTGCAAACCATGTCATATGAAGAACAGCTAAAAGAACTAGGGATGTTTAATTTACAAAAGAGAAGGCTGAGAGGAGACTTAATAGCGGTCTACAAATATTTAGTCACAGTGCAGAAGGAATACCCTATTCTCATTAGCACAAGGAAGTACAAGAAGCAATGTAATGAAACTTAAAGGAAGGAGATTCAGATTAGACATTAGGAAAAACTTTCCGACAGTGAGGGCAGTCAGAGATTGGAACAAGCTACCATGGGAGGTGGTGACGAGCTCTCCATCAATGGAAATCTTCAAGTGGAAACTGGATAAACATATAGCTGGGATTATTTATGAAAACCTGCACTCGCAGGGGGTTGGACCCGATGGCCCTTGAGGTCCCTTCCAGCTCTACCATTCTATGATTCTATAATTCTATGATTCTATGATTCTAATGATGAGTTGCACCACACATAGTGGCATCCATAGGAAGAGCTGTAAAAAGAAGCAGGCCAAAGAGGAAAAGAAGAGCAGAGTTTGTCATTTTTATTTCTTTTTTTTAACTATTCCTGGGCCATAGGATCTAGGAGAATGTTAGACAGCTGTCTATCAAATTGCTGTATTTATGAAAAAGAAACCTCCCAAAGATTTGAGTTTACTAGGATCTTACATTTTGGAACATTCTGAGCAAAATCTATTAGTCTATAATAGATTTGCTGATTTCTAGTGGCCATGCATCTTCGGCACTGTATCATTTGCCTAGGGGATTTCTGGTGATAGCCGAGTACAGCACTCTGCCATATCGAGCATTCCCATTAAGACGGGATGTTTGGGAGCCCTGATCTTGATTTTGAACAACCTTTTACATTTTCTTGAATTGTGTTAAGCTGTACAATTTCTTTTGAAACCAATGCTATAAAATCTCATGTGATTCATTCCTTTTTAACATGGAAGACTATGGGTGATGTATGGCTGAAGGATGATATCAAGTAATGAATGTTTCTTTATCAAAAAACAGTGTTGATGTAATTAACTGATGACCCCAACTGGCCTGAATGATGTCAAGGACGAGTCAACTCTATACGGTTCCTAGAGGGAGGGTGTTGATAAACCCTTATCCCAGATACAAAAAGTCAACCAGTCACATATAGATATAAGAAGTAAATCATCACTTCCCTGTATAGATGCAGGTCTCTCAACCTTGCCTTGCCTCGATGCGTTTCCCCTTCCAGTTCAAAGGTGCATCAGAAGGCTGCGGAGAAGGCATAAGGTCTTGAGGACAAATAATCCATGCAACTGGTTGACTTTTTTTGTCTGGGATATGGGTTTATCAATACCCTTCCGCTAATAACCATACTGTATATAACTGCCTGGTGAGTAGTAAAACACATTACCTGATAGTGAGCTACAGTATCCTTGTGCCTCACAGGCTATTGTGGCCTTATGTGTTTTGGATATAAGCCACTTGTGATTGACTTTGTGCAAGCTAATGGTGATTTAACAGTGAGTCACAGTGTCCTTGTATCTCACAGGTTATTGTTGTCTCATGGGTTTTGGATATATGCCACTTATGAAGGGCTATTTGCAATCTAATGGTGATTAAATACATTAATTTGCCTCACTAACCGATTTTTGGAAGTCCCGTCTACATGTGGTGATTCTGTCACAGGACTTCTTTGGGTTTTTGTAAGGTGGATTTTTTTTATATACACCCTCTTCTTGTTTTGTATGCCACTAATTTCTGTCTGTTCCAACATATATTGTTCTGTTCTGTGCATGGCAGTTTGAGGTTATCTAATATCAGCAGGAATAGGAAAAAGGCAAACCGAAGTGGAAGGGGGTACCCAAAAACTTAAGGTATCACACCCTCTGTGGTCAGGCAGAGTCAAATTCCCTAGGGTTTTCTAGGGTAACCCTTAGCCCATACTTACCTGTCCTGGACACTTGTCCTAAATCTATGCTGATTTTTATATTTTGCGGTTAGGTTTACATTTTTGGGTGTGTTTTTGTCATTTTTTAATTATACATTAATAAAGTGCTTTTATTGGGTTTTGAGGTTTGTTGTTAAATAAAAAATGTTTATGGCATAATTGTGATTGCTGATTATGTCATCATGTGAGCCTGCATTAAAGGGACAGACATTGCCTTGGACATATCAGTACATCCCAAGTCGTGAAGGGGTTAATTCCATTGAACTGTATATGAGAATCATGCAGTTTCTACTCTTATCACGCCAATAAAATAATTTTCAGCAATTTCAGATAAGTTTTGCTTTTACACCACATTTCCTAGGGTCTCTTTGAGGTGCATGTTTAGAGGATTCCCAACCTCTATGAGATGCCTCCAAGCAGGCATGCACCAATTTAAACAATGAATATAACTTTGTATATTTTATTCACAAGATGTCTGGTATTGAATAAAACAGCTGACTAAATAATTCTAAACTGTAAAAAAAAAATGGTTCCGTGGTATATTTCAGTGTGTCACACTTGCGAGTGCCTCGCGTGTATCTCGGGTTGCATCACCCGGCACAGACTCTCACTCTCCTCACAGGAGCAGGTAGGTTGCATGAATCTCTATGCAGAAGATCCGGTTCCTGTGAGTAGCGTGTGAGTTCGTGATGGGTGATGCAAGCGAAACTCATGCGAGATACACGCGAGGCACTCACAAGTGTGACTCCGGCCTTATAGTGTATAATTGCATAAGGTGTAGCCTGGCATAGTCCAAAAGACCCCAGTTATGTGAATGGAGACCTATGGATATGATTATGGTAGTCTGCCAGCACAAAATGACTGTTCAAACCAAACTCCGGCACTCAGTGTAACACTGGCATGGACGAGCAGTTCAGTGGAAAGTCACTATATTGTCCCAGTACTTGCCAAAATGATGTATTGCAGGTTTATACTATTTTAATATCACAAACATGATCCGATTATTGTTTCCACACAATATTTGCTTTACCATCTTTCTCTCCTTTGAGATCATAGATTTTATGTGGAAAATTTGAATTAGGTGCTGTATAGGGACCAACAAATGCAATATTTATGGGCAAGTACATAGGGAGGAAAATCTCCATACTATATTTTAGCTTGCATCTGCACCACAGAAAGGGTTAAAGGAGTTTGTTAAAGAATCCCCTCTGAAGTAATTACATTTTATTCCCTGCAATGACTGTTTCAATTTAACCACTCTCCTGTCACTTTTCACTTTCCGTCTCCGCATAGAAGCGGCTTGGCAGAAATACGGCAGTACAATTAGTTAGATGTGATATTAAAGATTCAATGGAAATTAAATATTAAAAAGTTATTCCGCTGATCCATGCACAGATCAAATCCATCTGTTGCTATAAACTCAAATATTGCCATATGCCGGCAAAGATGACTGACTCTGCATCATTAACTCGAACGCAATGTATAGGAATATATATTTACATTCATATACTGTAATACTGTTCTCAGACATTACCGGGCGACATGATCCATTACTGCTTCTCGGGGGTGCAAACTGCTATAAAATCCTAATTGAATGCTAATATGAATACTCACAAAGATGAATGTTATACCATCAGAGGTCATGCTACAAGATGGCAGGTCAGGTGTAGAAAATACATTTCCTCCTTACTGAAAGGAAGGTTAATTAATGGAGTGGATATGTAGAAAGCAAAGCAATCACTATAAATAAAAGCACATGGACAAAATAGAAAACATATTGTATGTAGTTTGAAGGGTTGTCTGGTTAAGAAAACATTGATAAATACTCTATTAGATCATGACTTAATCCAGAACGACCTTCAATCAGAACGTTAATCAATTGGCCCAAAAAGTCTCTATTCTGGAGCTCCTGGTAAAGGTATGACATGGACAACTCAGTAAGGCCGGTATCACACATCCGGCCTTTCGCCGGTTTGGCAGATGCGGCACATGCCAGTACAGTGCATACAGTACACTGGCAACGCAACAAGCGCCGGTCACATGCTGTCACTGTACTGCATCATACTGTACTAGTGTGCGCCGCATCCGTCAAACTGACGAAAAGCCGGATAAGTGAAACTAGCCTAATTACCATGGGATATGTGTTGTATTTTACCTGGAGTAGCACTGCCAGGAAATTAATTAAAGATGTATTAAAAAAATAACTGAATGTTGTGGTCCCAATAGGGATAGCCTTTCATTAGTTTATTTTTGTGAAGCCTTAAAAAGAGTATTTAAAAATATGGAGTAACCCTCAAAAGGAAATGAGTGATAAGTTGTTGATCACGGGTATCCTCACCGATCTCAAGAATGAAGTGCCATGTATGTCGCCTGTTTGAATTTGATGGTGTCACAGTCTTTTCTCTATTGCAGAGTTTAGTGACATGTTCTGGGTCAGAGTCTCACTTTAACTTGTAAGACTCTGCTGATTAAATGGATTCCCCTTTCCTTTGGTTTCAGTTTACCTGCCAGCAGGTCCTGACTCCTGGTCAGGTGTTTCAGGGTTTGGACCACACAGAAGCTTATATATATACCCTCTACTTTCAGCAGAAGGTGCCTGTTATTTTCATTCATTTGGAAGCTTTGCCAGGAGGAGTAAGGAGCTGGAGAAAACCTCTGTCGGTTTTGATTTGTTGGTTGCAGCATTGGTGCGGGCTGCAGTAGTTTGAGGTGTGCTGGTTGTATGGTTTAGAAGTTACCCTGTAGTCTATTTATGTCCCCCTTTTATGTTGTTTCCCCTTGTGCACTTTTAGTGGCTCCTTTATGTGTGGTTGCTGTGTGTAGGAGTTGTTACCCCTGTTAGTCTTTATTTGTCGGAGGGGTTGTTGACTTCTGTTCTTGCCCTGTTCATCAGAGTGGTGGGTTGTGGTGGGGGGTCTTACCATGAGGGATAAGGACAGGAGATATGGCCAATTTGGGGTCCCGGACCTCCCTACCTTCAAGGGTACCTCTGGGTGTGAGGGTGAGCACAGGGGCCCCAGCCTTATGGCCAGCTTAGGTTACCCTGTGTTCCCTGGGCACCAGTGACAGATGGTGATTGAGGTTTTTTATGTTTTGTACAGTCTAGCATAACCTGTGGCAATAAAACTACCCATTAACAGTTTGTATGATGGGCTTTTAAACATGATTGCAAAACACATTTCCCCAAAATTAGAACAATTGGCGAGCACAATCAATATGATTGTCACTTGTGTTAAGACTAGGGATGATCAAACCCGAGGTTCTGTATTTGGTGTTCATACCAAATACAGACTTTACAAAAAAGAGGTAGAGTTCAGAGATCGGGTGCTTTATGTATGCAAACCACTCACGTGAGCAATTCTGCGCTCAGGTACTCTCGGTGCTCAACCCAGTGTGAGCCACTTGCAGTGTTTGAAAGGCTTGCACTGGGGTGACAGCAGCGTGATTGGATGTAGTGTGCACCAAACAAAAAAAAATTAAAAACTCTGCCCACCCTTCCCTGGAAGTGATCTGTTTATGGCTGGCTGCATGTGGGCATAGACTAGAAACTGCCCAATTAGTGACTTCCAATGGGGGTCATGTCAAGTCCGGGTCCCAAATCGAACTTTATCTGAAGTTCGACTGAATCCGCTGAACCAAACCTACATGGTTTCGCTCATCTCTAGTTAAAACCAATCATTTTATAAATAATGGGAAATATGTCTAGTAAAACAGTGAGTAAGGAGTGGACTATAAGTTACTGGGTTACTTATCTTTCAAATCTTTGAGAAAGCTAACCACGGCCCACTTCAATAATCCATGTTAAAGGGGTTCTCCAGTGATAACATATTGATAACTTACTGTATTGTTCGGATAGGCCAACAATATCAAATCGGTGGGGATCTGACAGCTGGCACCCCCACGATCAGCTGTTATTAGGTTTGGTATTGGAGCACCTACAATCGATGTGTAGGGGCTGCTGCTTTGTAATTCAGAACAGATCCCTTACTTTTGAATTTTCTCTTTCAATATTTGAGAACAGATCATCAATATCTACTGGCAAGGCAACCTCTTTAAAATATATAATAGTCATTGCCATATTTTCATTTAATGCACATGCAGCATGCTATAAATTATTTGCATCAATAACTAATATGTCATTTCTGTTTGCTTCTACAAATCTGCCCTTTGTTACCTTATTGCTGGCTCAGATGTATGACAGGAGATGATCAATTTTGAAAAAAAACCTGTAAAAAATGTCTATACACTAAGTAATATGCTATATGCTATATGTGTCTATGTTTAGCCACCCAATAGTTCCAATGAAAATGGCAGCTTGCAGAAGATTTTGCTATTGTGTTGTCATGGTATTGTATTGAATATGTATCTAAAAAAATTGCAGTCCTTTACAAAATTTATGGATAAGTAGAAAATGGTGGACACTAATGATGGGCGAGCGTAATCGGTACTGTTCAGCACCCGATTGAGCATTTGCCTGCTTGAGCATTTGCGGTGCTTGGCCGAGTATTGTGGGTGCTTGGATGTGTTGTTCGCGAAACATCGAACACAAAGCACAGGCTCACTTTACTGAATGATGTGTGCAGGCACCCTAAGGAGAGCCACTTGCAGTCTCTGAACGACTTTCACTAGGTGTAAAAACAACATTTTCAGATGCAGTGTGTCCAAAAAATACAAACAATCTGGAAATGCTCTGTTTATGACTGGCTTTATGTGGGCGAAGAGCCGAACTGGCCAATCATTTACTTCCATAATACTCGTTACTCAAGTTGAGCCTTTCCAAGCGTCAGACCAGCCCAACTTGAGAAATGAGCCCCCAAGCATTGTAGTGTTTGCTCATCATTACGAACACCGAGCACCAAGGATTGTACGGCTTCCCCATCATTAGTGGACAACTCTGTATGGATTAACTTTTCTTGATAAGATTGAAGCCATAATATTTCTTCTTGGTCAAAACCAAGGATTGAAGTCTTCTTTATGGATGGTAGAAGTAATTTTCTTAGTCTGCACTGGTCCATCTCACACATTGACATTGGGTAGAGAGATAAGGTCACTTGATTCTCTATAGAATTTTGATTCTACGCAGAGTTGAGTTATTTTATAATTCTATATAGAATCCACATGAATTCACCCTACTGGGTTTTACAAAGGCTGATGTGCCTCTTGGAGAAGTAATTTAGAAGACATTTTTTTTTTATATAAAAAAAAAGTACTCCTCTCTAATTATTATAATGGAATTGATAAAAACATGTTCATGAACTATTAAACTTCTCAAGTTCTTCCACGTTAAAAAGTGATGGAGATGAGTAGGAATCCATTATTAGGGTATATTAAATGTAAATGTGGGCTTTTAGTTATATTGGAGGGCTTCCATAATAAGTGGCAGGCTGACTACTTTGTTATGTAGATTGAGAGCTGGAGGAGACTTCTCCTGGTGACATGGCCAGAGCTTTAAAAGTTATGACAAGGTTACAAGGTAAGCCGATCCAATATATCTATAAAATATTCTCAATTCACAAGAAGGAATGTTAAATCATTTTGTGCGGTAACAAAAGATTATAACACACCAGTTCCTATCCCCAGAGATAACGCTCTTGCCTAGTTGTGTCCTTCACATCCTGAACACACAGTACTGTTTTTGCTCATTAAATGAGAGCACTTTGAACCAGAATATCTGCAATTCGGCTCTAAAATGGAACCACAGTAGACGTGAGCATTTAGCGCGTGGAAGGGGTGGGTGCACGAGGCAGGTTACACGGGGCGCGAGGAATCTACATCATTATCCATAAAAAGTTTCATGGAAATCTTCACTGCTTGTTACAGTGAGAGAAAAATGATGTTGGACTAGAAGCACCAACAAAATGAGGACAAATTAACGTAGCAATGAAAACGTTTATTTAATCTTCAAAGAGTAAAAAGGAATTTGAAGCAATTAGGAGCAAATAAAAGACTCCCAATAGTATTTCTTTTTGAGAGTTACTTTGCTTGGGTAACTCTGTCCAAACTTGATGAGTTAAAGGATAATGCAGAAAAAGGAGGTTGGACCATTAGAAAAAAATGCAACCTTTTTCTACTACTACTTGCCTATTTTTTTACTCTTGGGCCAGATTTGTTCTCTTTTTCTTCTCATCAATATTGTGCCTGCAGATGGAGTCAATATGGGTTTGGGACCAATATGGTAAAGATAACTTCAACACTCATTCAGGAAAAATTGAGAAGGATACGAAAAAATTCTTTAGTGTTTTTTACTGTGGAGAAAAGTAACACAAAGGAATGCCTTATGTATTACCATAAACGTTTCGGCTTAGAATTTTTCATTGAAACGTTGGTGGTAATAGATAAGGGATTCCGTTTGGTTAATTTTCTCCACAATAAAAAACACTAAATATTTTTTTCGTATCTTTTTCAGTTATTCCTGCATAAGTGCCGCAGTTATCTTTACTATATTGAATATTTTTACTTCTGAGCACCACTTACACGGTTGAGCCGGGTTTTCTCTTTTATATATGGGACCAATATGGGTCACAACACTGTAATGACTATCACTTTGGCAATATACACACTTAACCTTTTGTTAATTTTAATTCTCAGCTTGTAGTTTTTTGATCAATTACTAAATTACAAATATTGGCAATTATTCTTATATTCAAAGATTTTACTGCCCATATGGTACATATTCTAATACAAGAAACATGGAATTGGGTAGATGAATATAAATGTGTCAAAGTCGTCAGACTAAAGAAGCTAATGTGGCGCCCTGGACTAGCCAGGGGCCACAGGTAACAACACACACACACCCCCACCCCCAGCAGGTCACAGCAGTCATCTCCAGTGAGACCTGATTTCCTCCCTCGGGTTCAGACAGACACAACAGGTGGGTGCAGTTGGGCAGATGGACACGCCCACCAAGGAGTTTAGCTGGTCTGAGGCAGGAAACAACGCAGACAAGTCCAGGCAGAGGAAGGGAGAGTAGGTGTGCAGAGTGGCAGAAGCAGACAGGGGCCTAGGTTGGAGCCTAGGGCCCTCGAGTAGCAGTCAGGCAGACGGTAGTGGCCGTCTGCGGGACCCGGGAAGACAGTCTTGGTGGAACCGTAGGTAGCCGGGGTTGGGCGGTGGCCCACCGGTACCGAACCGGGGAGCCAGCTGGAAACCGGAGCACAGGAGGAGCGTACAAGAAGGTGCAGGAAAGGACTTACACTACCAAACTGGGGTCAGGGGAAAAACACCACAGCCGTCTGTGGGACTCGTCCATCCAGCCGTTTGTTTTACAAGAGACTCCGTGTGCGTTACTGGCTGAGTAAGTACCACCATGCCATCTGGCACTGCGCTGCCCCGCGACCCTGCACCCGGCCAGGCCCCGCAACTCACCTTCCGACCTCCACCACCGGGCCTCAGGACCACCAAACCCCCCTACCCACGGAGGGGAGAAAACATCTCAGCTGCTCCCTGTCAACGCTCCCAGGATCCCCGTACAGAGCAGCGGTGGTGTCCCAACCTCAGCACAAACCGTAGGTGGCGTCACGGACAATATCCCTAAACCAAACCACCCCTTTCACTCACGGGCGAGGAGCGCCGCTCGAGTCCCCAGAATCCAGCCCACCGCTTGAGCCACCGACCGAGCGAGCAGCAGCAGCAGCCGGACCCGAGCAGTGGGTGAGCGCAGTTCCCTCCCCGCCCGCGACACTATGAGTGTTAGTTCCTTCCTTTCATTCTCTGTGGCCAAATTCTTAAACTTTTGCTTACCTGTAATAGAGGTTATCTGGTCATAGGAGTCCTGCAAAAAATGGGATAATTGCTTAGCATCACGTAGCAGCTGAATGGTTTGCTGTTTAAGAATATAAAACCTGATAATGTTTAGAGATCCGAACATTTTATTACGTGTGTGTGTGTATATATATATATATATATATATATATATATATATATATATAAATATTTACATATTAATATATATGTGGCCACATCATGTCGAATTAGCCGTTCTTCCTCTTTTGACTCATTAGTGTCAAGGTCTCTGGTGTGAATGGGGAGCAGGTATGTTAAATTTGGTGTTATCGCTCACACAATCTCTCATACTGGTCACTGAAAGTTCAACATGGCACCTAATGAAAAAGAATTTGTCACGGGAAGGATCTGAGGTAACCGGTAGATAAGGGCTCCTGGCTGACCCTCCAGCTAGGGGGCTTTAGCTGTCCCTGATCCCAGAATTACCTCTGAAGGTGAGGACATCTGGGCTGCCACCCTGGCCCTACTCCTAACCAGCCCTGGTCTAGTACCCCTCTCCCACCACCCAAGGGGGGTCACCAGGATCAGAGCTGTAACCCCACAGAAAATAGACAAACAGGGGGGGAAATCAAAAACTCAGTCACAATGCACCCAAACACAGAGGTATAAACAACAAAATGGTACAGGGGAAAACCGAAGCAGGGAAGAAAATACCAGACGAGGGGTAACTCTACAACAACCATAAGCATACAACACTTCCACGAGCAGCTACAAAGTGACTCCCTCTCTCCATGGCAGGACTTGGTAGAATGGGTTTCTATTAACTGCAAGGAAGAGGTGGCTGATGGGCCTTTTAAGGAGGAGAGGAGTTGCCACAAAAGGCTACATCTGAGCTTCAATTAAGCAACTTACAAAACTGACATTAACCCTTACTGCACCAACAGAAAGCAGAGTACATTTAATATTAGGCTCCAGAGTAGAGGAAATCTCAAATAGTAGAACCGTCACAAATCACTCCACGGCAAGAGATAATTGTGACAGAGTTCTCTCAGGATATGAAAAAAAATGAATGCTCTATATAACAATGGCCTGGATAAAACCTGTTGAAGCGCAGACTTGGTAGCACGAAATGGCCGTCATCCTGGTGTCCCCCGTCCCCCCCCCCTCACTGCACTGCCTGTATTTTTTTTAAGGACTAAAGAATACAAAAATTAAAGCTTCATATTTTACTAATGGGGAGTACTGCACTTTTCCACTTTTTTAACAATATGCTCCTCAATGACTTCCACTTTTTGTGCTGAACACCAGCATTGTGCTGGTCACAGGTGCCCGAATCAGGTCTTGATGTGGAGTGTATACTTGGACACTAGTTGGTGGTGATAGACTTTTCTCCTGTTTTCTATAAAGATGGCCTAGGCTATAAGAAGATTGCCACACCCTGAAACTGAGTTACAGAATGGTGGCCAAGACCATACAGTGGTTTTACAAAACAGGTTATACTCAGGACAAGTCTCGCCATGGTTTACCAAAAAAGTTAAGTGCATGTACTCAGCGTCATGTCCAGAGGTTGTATTTTCAAAATAGATATAGAAGTGCTACTAGCTATGCTGTAGAGGTTAAAGGGGTGGGTAGTCTGTCAGTTCTCAGACCATTTGCTGCAAACTGCATCAAATTGGTCTGTGTGGCTGCGTCCCAGAAGGAAGCCTCTTCAAAAAATGATGCACAAGAAAGTTTCCAAACAGTTTGATGAAAACAAACAGACTAAGTGCATTGATACTGGAACCATGTCCCATGATCTGATGAGACAGAGATTAACTTATTTGGTTTAGATTGTGTCAAGCGTGTGTTGCAGCAACCAGGTGAGGAATACACCAGCAAGTGTGTTCTGCTTACAGTCAAGCATGGTGGTGGAAGTCTCATAGTTTGGAGCTGAAAAAGTATTGCCTGCTGTGGGGAGCTACAGATCATTGAGGGAGCTATTAATGCCAACATGTACTGTGTAATATTGAAGCACAGAATAATACCCCTCCCCTGAAAAAAAACCCAAACACAACTAGAAAATAACCACTGCCTTTCAAAAGAGATATAGGGTAAAAGTGCTCTAATATTAATTTGACAATTTGTTCACAACAACATTTATCTATTTATCTATCCATTCACATGCATGTATATATAGTATTATCCCCTAGTTTGTGCACTTTCCTCTCTTTGCTTTCTTCCAATAACACTGGAGCTATCATCATGAGAACAATAAATTGAAATTAACTACATGCATTTCCAGAGAAAACACAATCTGTCCTACACAGGCCCATTGGCATATGTTTGTATGGAAGGATACATACCATGTAGGATGTATATACGTATGCTGGGATTAAGGCCATATATAGGAAATAAAGAATTCCTACACACATTAAATGACTACATGAACACTGAGCAAATACACTGGACTCCCTCCCTCCCTGATACTCCGTCCCCTGCTGCTACAAGACAATGTGCTTCACGCACTCAGCCATTTGTAACCTTATATATCACTTTATCCACATTGAGAGTAATAAAGTGCTAGACTGCTATTCAAGGCTAAGGCGCAAGCACATTAAGGACGACTGTCATGGTTCATATTGAGTTCAATTTCATTGGTTTTTATATTACACCCTGCAGCAATATCAGTATATGGTAATCAAGGAGCGGGGGATGAGGTATAATTCAGTCCTCCGATACTCGGCCTTACAAGCTGGAATGCATTTACGCGTTCTGAAATGTGCTCAGTTTTATAGTCACTCCCCAGAAAATGGATAGCATGAAATGAAATTATGGCTGTTGTGCGTCAGCTGTTACAATGCAATGTCCATTAACCCTTGTGAAAGCTGAAAAATGGGTTAAATAAACTGCATTTATCACTTTTGATTTTCTGTATTTTCTATTTATTCTGTACCTTTTGGGAATAGATCAAAGTGGTACAGAATATATATATATATATACATACATAAACATACACATACATATTCAAGCCCGCCAGGGCAGGGACCTCTTCCCTCTGTACTAGTCTGTCTATTGTAACTTGTATATGTATTCTGTATGTAACCCCCTCTCATGTACAGACCATGGAATCAATGGTGCTCTATAAATAAATAATACTAATAATAAAATATATATATATATATATATATATATATATATATATATATATATATATATATATATATAATAAAATGTATTGTATTGGATGGAAGTGAAAAAGAGTAATGAGCATGTTACAAAAAGCCATAAATTTCCACATTCTGGAACATTAAATGTATATATATATATATATATATATATATATATAATGTTCCAGAATTTGGAAATGTATGGCTTTTTGCGACATGTTTATTACTTTATTTCACTTCCATCCCATCCAAAAGCTATCAGTCAATGCTGTTTCACTGTCTAGATTATGCTCCTTTAGAATCTGCTTTTAACTGCTGCTCAGCAAGATCTGTACAATACATGCAAACATCCTTTGTACAAGACTTTCCCGTCCTGCTCTTCTATGTTCCCCATCCTGTACTCAGACAGGGAACTTGCTGTACTAGATTCTTTGAATGTAGTGTATGTATTTTGCTATTTTGCCAAACAGCAGTTGAAAGCAGCTTTAAAATGAATCTTAACTGGGCATTTAAACAGCACTGCAGCTTAGTGTATTGGAGAAAAGGAAAGAAACTAAGATAATTAAGTATACTCAACAAAATCTTAAGTTTACACTGCCTAAATGATAATTCAGTGGGAAAAAAGTCTAATTACAATTTAACAGAAAAAAAACTGGAGGACATTTTTTTTAAAAAGGGCACTCACAATCCTTAGAAAACAAACCTTCATTTACCGTTTTGCGTGTCAAGCACGCTTTTACTGGTCCACACCCTGAAACATTCTAGAGACGCGAAACGACTGTTGTCCGTTCTCCCTGCGTCTCTTTTTTCCTCCTGCCTAGCCTGGACTTTTAAAACATGAGTAAATGAAGTCTTGTTTTTTAAGGATTGTCAGTGCGCTTTTTAAAAAAATGTCCTCTGTTTTTTTTGTTGGATCATGCTACTTGGCTTTTTAAAAACTCTTTCCTTGTTTAAATGCCTTGGGTTCTCAGCGCACCGGAATTACCACGCTAAGGTAATGCCGGAGTATTTCTATTTTCTGGATTTAATTACAATTTAACCCCATTCACGACTTTTAACATACTTGTATGTCAGGAGCCGTGTCCCTGCCTTTGATACAGGCTTGCACACCGAGCCCACTTCTTTTTCCTGAATATGACAGCTGAATTAATCAGTCAACAAGTGGCTTTAACAGCCACAGGGGGATCGGTGATTCACCTACGTATGGTAACCAGTTAAATCCCACTGTCAGTCTCTGACAGCGACATTTAACAAGCGCCAGCAGAGGGGGACGTCAGTCCTCCTACCCATCGGTGTACCCGTGACATGATGACATGGTGCTGATGGGTTATCATGACATCCGGGGGCCTGCTGATGGCGCCCATGTTTGTCATTATAACTTCCTGTGAATGCCAGTCACAGGGAAATGGGAAATATATAGGAGACTGTGATTTCTGCTATACACATGGATGTGTTAACCTTAGAATGCATACCTAGGCCTGCTAGGTTACTTGTTTTCTATGGTTGATTTCTATGGTTGCGCGTTCTAGGGTTAAAAAAATATTCCTGTGCTGAGATAGTCTAATAAATGGGTCCCTGCTGTGTACTGTGTAATGTCTGATCGTACAGGGACATGGTCCGGACATACCACGTCTTCTGGACAGAGGTGGAAGTAAAAGAAGTATACAGACAGGACAGCACAAGATCACAGCTGCTTTTTTCTGTGAGGTAAAGCCTGTTTAAGAACAGGCAGTGAAATGTTTTACCTCACAGAAAGAAACAGCTGTATTCCCATGCTGTAATGTCTGTAGTGATGATACTGAGAGATGTTTATACTACAGGTGATCTAAATATCAGATTGTTGCAAGCTTTGCAAGCATGTTGCAATTTGTATAATTAGAAGTTAAAAAAAAAGATGTAAAGGTTCACATATTTGCACACCATAATGCAATGCTGCCTTTATCAGCAAGTAAACCTAGGCAAGGGCTAAGTTCCAATATATTTGGTGGTTCACAATAATCCTGGTAAACATTTTCAAGGCAAGGAAGGAGAAAACTAAAGCGGGCTTTACACGCTGCGATATCGCTAGTGATATCGCGAGTGATCGCACCCACCCACGTTGGTGGTGCATCACGGGGTGATTGCTGCCGTAGCGAACAATATCACTAAGGCAGCGTCACACGCAATTATCTGTTCACCGACGTCGCTGTGGCCGCCGAACAATCTCTCCTTTAAGGGGGAGGTTCATTCAGCGTCACAGAGGTGTCCAATAGAAGCGGAGGTGCGGAGATAAGCGGCCGCAACAGCCCACCTCCTTCATTTCTCATTGTCGGCGGCCGCAGGTACGGTGTTCTTCCTCGTTCCTGCGGTGTCACACATAGCGATGTGTGCTGCCGCAGGATTGACAATCAACCTACGTTCCAAACGAGGAACGATTTTTTAAAAATGAACGATGTGTAAACGACGAACGATTTGACATCTATTTGACAGATATCGCTAACGAGGCCGGATGTGCGTCACCAACACCGTGACCCCGACGATATCTCGTTAGCGATATCATTGTGTGTAAATGGGCCTTAAGAGTCCACTGTGACTGAATTGTCAAATTGTTATTATTTGTCGTATAACCTGAAATCCTCTTTAACTATACATCGCCCCTTCCCCCATACGGGCATTTCACACAAAGCAAATTTCATAATAGTCAATGAACACAGGAATGAAGACATTCTATTGTCCTATATTGTTCAATGTGGTAAAAAAAAAAGAAAGCTACAATCATCATTAAGCCCCTGATAATATCTAATTTCTGTATAGATCACTAAAATGATTTGTTATTTTTTTTTTACTATTCTCTAATGCTTTAAATCATGTGAAATCTCAGCTCACACATTTTATTTTTTTTACCAGCCTAGTTGCCAGCTTATAAAATCTATATACATTCATTTGGAGTTGGCTTCCATCTATGTATTTGCTAAAATAGAAATCACATTTACACTTCATCCACATCGAGAAAACTAAATTATCTACTTTACTTCCTTTTATCCCTTCAATTATAATTTCACACTTTGCAGTTATTATGATACATTTGTTTTATATTATTTTAGATGTTTGCATTACAAATGTATTTTGAGTTTTTAGACTTTAGATTTTATCACCTTGTTCTCATCTCATGTGTAATTCTCTGGAAGTGTTCCTGCCGCAGAGAAAACAATGATCCAATGATAAATCAAGTGCCCCGTATCTATTCATACGTATGTAAGAGAAAAGGTTGAAAAAGGCGGAAAGATTGTAATTGTCATAGATATCCGTTATTAGCTAGAGATGTAAGAACAGGTTGGACGGGTTGGATCTTCATAGTAATTTTTAATTGTTCACGTTAAAGGGAAACATATTACTGGTTCTTGCAAAGAAGAAAAAAAGGATGGTCTCCAGCATCCACGGAAGGTACAGGTGAGTAAATTAAAAAAGTCTTCATTAAAGAATCATTAAAAACAAGTATGGACCAGATGTAAGCCACCATAAAGACAGAGGAGGATAATCCTTCGCGTTTCGGCAAAAAGACACCTTATTCATGGATATCCATGAATAAGGTCTCATTTCGCCGAAACGCATAGGATTATCCTCCCCAGTCTGTATCATGGTGGCTTACATCTGGTCCATACTTGTTTTTAATGATTCTTCGATAAAGACTTTTTTAATTTACTCACCTGTACCTTCCGTGGAGGCTGGAGACCATCCTCTTTTTCTTCTTTGCAAGACTCCGTCCCAAGCCAAGACACTCCGTGCACCAGCTGTGACATCCTCCATCAAGGTGGATGAGCTGATCTTCCTTGTTTTCAGATTACTGGTTCTGCCCACTATACCACTGCCATCTTATAATCCGTCATGTTAATGTTCATTGAGATGCATGCTGTTAGAGATTTAGTATAGTGGAATTGTTACACGCTGTATGTTAATAACCTGGAAGAGTGATGAGGGCGTAGTCACAATACGGTAGAGTCAGGCGCCTGCTCAATAGACATGCCCTTCGGACTTGACATCAACTATTTCATGCTTGCAACAAACAATTGTTTTCATCAATGTCTACCTATATTTTTGATTGGATAAATTATGGATATTTTTGTGAATTGGATGTGAAATAATCTAAGAAAAAGACTGATGGCACATCCTACCTTTGTAATGTGAACAGGTGCAAACTGAACATGAAACATAGTAACAAAATGGAGACAGCTGCCTCTGCAGTGCTAAGATATGTGTAACAATGAATATGGGAATATAGACATGCATTACTGCTATGAAAAATATGTAAAAACTACACACAAAATACATATCTTAGCACTACAGTGTGCAACTGTCTCCTTTTTATTGCTATGCTTCATGTTCAGTCTGCACCTGTTCACATTAGAAAAGTAGGATGTGCCATCAGTTTTTTTTATTAGATTATAAAGTCATACCTTCTGATTGAGCACTCCTGGTCTTCAGCCTTAGGCTATTTTAATTCTCCATTTACAGGTTCCTATCCGCCCATAAATTGTAGTTTTTTTTAACCTAAAGAGAAGTGTTAGTTTGATAGGTCACCTTGGCATTCGCTGTTGGGCTCATATAAAATTGGCCAATTTTGTGTGCTAAATATCTCACTTTTTACATGTTTTTCATAGCAGTAATGCATGTTTATATTCCAATAATCATTGTTACACATATCTTACCACTACAGAGTGCAACTGTCTCCTTTTTGTTACTATGTTTCATGTTCAGTTTGCACCTGTTCACATTAGTAAGATAGGATGTGCCATCAGTTGTTTACTTAAATTACAGGGTTATTTATGTCTTCTGCTCTTCAGTCTCAGGCGATTTTAATTCTCTATTAGCAGGTTCCTGTCCACCCATAAACTGTAGGTTTTTTAACCCAGACATAAGCATAAGTTTGATAGGGACCCAACAATAAGAGGTTGCCTTGCCACTGACTGTTGGGCTCACATAAAACTGGCCATATTTGTGTGCTAAGGATCTCAATTTTTACATGTTTTTTCATAGCAGTAATGCACGTCTATATTCCTATATTCATTGTTCCACATATGTTATTACTAAAGAGTGCAACTGTCTCCTTTTTGTTGGATGTGAAATAGGGATAAGCAATATTGCCTTTACTGATATTTCACTGACGGGCGAATTTCCTGTTATAAAGTCATTTAGTATCTGTCACATTAAAGACAAGCAGAGACTGAAATGATAAAACTTTGATCCATTTTTTAGTCTGGTTGTCTTATATTGTCATGCAACTAGGAAATATGACTAGGGGTAAAAGGTAAGTGGGCGTCAAAATCACTAAAGGTGTTTAACAACTTGTAGACCACGCACAGACTAAAGGCCCTGGCCGTAACACGCTACGATATTAGTAACGATATGTCGTCGGGGGTCACGGAGTTTGTGACGCACATCCGGCATCATTAGAGATGTCGTAGCGTGTGACACCACCGAACGACTGTTAACGAGCAAAAAATACCTTATCGTTGCTGGTTGACACGTCGTTCATTTTCATAATGTCATTCCTCCTTCTGCGCGCCGGTTGTTCGTCGTTCCTGGGGTAGCACACATCGCTACGTGTGACACCCCGGGAACGATGAACACAGCTTACCTGCGTCCCGCCGGCAATGCGGAAGGAAGGTGGTGGGCGGGATGTTACGTCCCGCTCATCTCCACCCCTCCACTTCGATTGGCCGGCCACTGTGTGACGTCGTTGTGATGCTGAACGTCCCTCCCCCTTCAGGAAGAGGATGTTTGCCGCCCACAGCGACGTCGTTAGGGAGGTAAGTACGTGTGATGGGGGTAAACGACATTGTGCGCCACGGGCAACGAATTGCCCGTGACGCACAAACTACGGGGGCGGGTGCGATTGCTCATGCGATCGCACAACATATTGTCGCGTGTGACGGTGCCTTAAATGTCCAGATTCTTCTCAGTGGTGATGTTCTAAAATGTCACTGTGTAAAAGCGCAGCTAAACATGATTGTGACTGACAGCCAGCGTCCTCATAAAGAAGGTACGGACAATTTATTGCATCTGTGCCTTATTGATCACTGTATACAGAGCGCTAAACAAGTGCTGTCAGTGCTCTACTCCTCTATATTCAGCAATCGTGTGATCCCTATGCATAGGGAGGAAGCAGAAGCTTAGGAGACCAAGACAGCTCTGATGGGCAGCAGGCTGCAATGCCCTTATAATTGTAGTTAATCTACGAGACCCAGGTACAAGATGAAAATAAAATTATTTACATTTTGAAATGCAACTCCCCCAACCCAACAGATATATTTTATGAACTTATGAGTGTACAATGAGCAAAGGAAATGAAAAATAAAATTAATCAAAGAGGTTATCCACTACTTTTACATTGATGTCCTAGCCTCAGAATAAGTCATCGATGTCGGCGGAGTCCGGTACCCCGCACCCCACCAATCAGCTGTAGATGCTCAATGCCAGAGCTGCCCCATCTTCTGATAGCAGCCGCAGCCGGGTACTGCACATCCAACTCTTATTTCTTTGAATGGGAGGTGGATGTGCAGGATGGGCAGCACGGTGGCTCAGTGGTTAGCTTTGCAGCCTTGCAGTGCTGGGGTCCTGGGTTCAAATCCCACCAAGGTCACTATCTGCAAGGAGTTTGTATGTTCTCCCCATGTTTGCGTGGGTTTCCTCCGGTTTCCTCCCACACTCCAAAGACATACAGATAGGGACTCTAGATTGTAAGCCCAATGGGGACAGTGTTGCCAATGTATGTAAAGTGCTGTAAAATTAATAGCGCTATATAAATGAATAAAATTATTATTAATTATTATTATTAATTACTCGGGGCAACTTCAGAATTGAGTATTTCTGGCCTCCAGCTGCCGCCATCACCAAACATAGCTGATTAGTGGAGTTACTGGATCTCGGACTGGGGACGATCAGACATTGATGACCTATCCAAAGGATAGGCCATCAATATAAAGTAAATTAAAAACACTTCCTATATGACAAAATAATCCGGAAGAAAAAATGACATAAAAAACATATCACTTTTGTTAGAAAAAAAAATATATATTTTATTTTTAAAACGGATATTTATTGACAATTTGATTAAAAATAATATATAAAATTATGGCACCTCCAATGCAAAAAAAAACACACACAAAAAACAGGCTACTGGAAAGGTATGCAGGATAATCACCCTAAAGAACTCCTAAAAATAGCCATACCACAAAAAAATTAAAATTAGCTGCTAGTGATCCCTAGTATTACGTGGGTAACCGGGTGTCAATACACCCATAGTACAATGAAGGAAAAATTCATACACCAATTTAACTCACCAGAGATACTGCCTTCTAATAGTCTATTTGTATACACATACAGATTCCTACAATACTAATAGCAATAATGCCACAAATAATAGGTAAATACAAACTGAATACCTGCAAGTAGCTAGATGTTGATATACTCTCCCAGCATGCCTCTAAGCCCAACGCGCATTTCGTACATGTGACTTCCTCAGGAGAACATCAATGTAAAGTAGTTGACAACTGCTTTAATACATAAAATATAACAGGTCTGTTACTCTAGCCCCAGTAACAATAAAACATGTTCACCATAAAAAAATGATTGTTACAAAATGAAGAACAAATGTTTAAATGCACTTTAGTGGTCCTGTGTGCTAAAAAATGGGGAAAATAGATTCTTATTTCCCTTATTTTCCCACTGATATCTACCCATATTAGCTAAAAAAAAGGGATTATGATAGTGACATAAAAAGTTATTCTCGTGTATCATGAAAAAAACCCTCACAAAACAATCTGAACAATAAAAACATTTAAAGCTTTTTAAACTGCATGTCCGAAAAAAAGCTGAAAATGTGCCCGATTAGGAGCAGGGTTAAATTACCTTGTATTGAACTGGTTAATTGAGCAATTGAAGCTACAGTATATGGGAATTATAATGTGAGTTGGCTGCTTTCGTGGGTTCTGAGTTTTTCACAAAATTCAACTGATGGTCTGTCCTTAAGGTTCGACATCTGCACATGATCTTCAGGGATCCCACCCTCAGAGGATTCACAATAGATCAATTTGAATAAGCTCCGGCAGGGCCCATGACTAGATGTCATTGCAATATATTTTGCACCGTGGTAGATGGGGCTTATAGTTGGCCAGATTGTTTTCCTATAGCTCCACTGCTGGCAATAGAGTATCTCAGAGCAACTACAGAAGGTGGCTGTCACCTTCTCTTTGACAAAGACATTGTCATCACACTTGTATGTATGCAACGGCTGCAAGAGGAAGGGAAGGGGATCGTATGGAGAGGTATTCTTTTTTTACAAAAAGATGATGACATGGGGGTGAGAGAGTCGTTGGTAGAAGAGAGGACATTACATAATGAATTGGTTTGGGGCATGAACTTAAAATGAATTGGTAGGGATATTGTCATGGACAAAAATGTTAGCATCTTTGAAATTATTCCAGAAAATTAAGTACTTCTCCAAGAACATGATTGCAGTTAAGGCTGCTTTACATGCAGCGACATCACTAGCTTGTGAAAGCACCCGCCTCCGTCGTTTGTGCATCACAGTCAAATCGCTGCCCGTGGTGCAAAATATCGCTAGCACCAGTCACACGAACTTACCTGCCGAACGATGACCAACCTGCGTCCAGCACCATCAAAGATATTTGGAATTTGAACGACGTGTCAACAATTAATGATTTGGTGAGTATTTTTGATCATTAGCAGTTGCTCGTGTCACAAGCAACGATGTCACTAACAAGGCCGGATGTGTGTCACGAATTCCGTGACCCCAACGACATCTCATTAGCGATGTCGTTGAGTGTAAAGCCCCCTTTACACAGGTTTTGTTACACGTTTATCTCCTTTCTGTGTATTGGAACAACACAAAAAAAAAACAAAGAAAAATAAGGTCAATTGGATATAATTTCATACAAAACTCTAAAAATGGGCAGGACAAAATTGTTGGCACCTTCAGCTTACTATTTGGTTGCGCAGCCTTTGGAATAAATAACTGCAATCAATCGCTTCTATAACCACCAACAGGCTTCTTACACCTCTCACCTGGAATTTTGGACCAGTCATATTTTTTTACAAACTGCTCCAGGTCTTTCATATTGGAAGGCGCCTTCTCCCAACAGCAATTTTAAGATCTCTCCACAGGTGTTCAATAAGATTTAGGTCCAGACTCATTTGCCACTTCAGAACTTTCCATCCCTTTGTTTCCATCCATTTCTGGGGGCTTCTTGAAGTGTGTTTGGGGTCATTGTCTTACTGGGAAACCCATGACCTAAGTCCCAAACCCAACTTTATTATAATGAATGGGTGGGGGGCCTGTAATTATAATGAATGGGTGGGGGGCCTGTAATTATAATGAATGGGTGGGAGGCATGTAATTATAATGAACTGAAGGACCATGAGGAGCACAGCGAAGGTGGTGCATTGAAGACTCTGGAGTATGACTGATAATGAAATTTGGGAAGTGCATAGTGGATAATTAATTTTTATATATTGGTAGAGGATGAGTGGCTAATTATAGTAAACAAGGGGCACAGTGCTGGCTTATCAATTTATATTTTGAATGGTGATTTGCACAATGACTAATTATATGTTAATGGTGTGGAGCATATTATATTCAGCGGCACAGTGCGGGGGATTTCTGATGCATGAAACAAATATACATATGTGTGACCTTTTTATTTTCAAGGGTGCGGTAATCAGAGTAGCAATCCTTGCAGTGACCACATCATGGCTCATGGCTTTAGGACGTCAACATGAGGATTTAAAAATATGGACAAGAAACAAAAAATGTCTGTAATCAGATGAGATATCAGTGGTAACTGGAAGTAAATAGTTATTCTTTATCTACACTTTAGATAGATCAGCAATCAACTAATGGCCAATTTACAAAGACAGACTGCAGTAAACGATGCACACTGAGCGAACTGTACTAGATCTGTGCTAGATCACCCAGTGCGCATAGGCTGCCAGTGTTAACAGCAGTCCTGTTTACACAGAATGATGCACTGCCGAGAATAATATTTTTTATGCCGCTCAAAGGGATTATTTTATCCATTGAACATGTTGCTCGTTCTTTGGGAGATCGGCTTCCTGTTTACACCAAAAGATTATATCTTAATAACGCTCATATCAAAATTATTTTTCAGGGTAAATGCAACTTTAATTGCAAGAAAATGATGGGAGTAATGCTCTTGTTTGTAAAAGAAACTCCCATATTTTATATAATGCCATCCTTTAGTATGTAGTGCCCTTTCTTGTTATGTATAGTGCTGTCCCTTATTATGTAGCATTTTCTATTGTCATGTATACTGCTGTGCATGACTATTTAGCAACATCTTGTGTAATATACAGTTTTGTCCCTTATTACATAGTATCCATTCTTGTTATGCATAGTGTCATCCCTTATTACATAGCATTCCCTCTTGTTATATATAGCACTGTTCTTTATTACCTAACATTCCCTCTTGTTATATATAGCACTGTTCTTTATTACCTAACATTCCCTCTTGTTATATATAGCACTGTTCTTTATTACCTAGCATTCCCTCTTGTTATGTATAGCGCCAGCCCTTATTTTATAACAGTCCCTTGTTATGCATAGTGTCATCCCTTATACATAGCATTCCCTCTTGTTATATACAGTGCTTTCCCACATTATATAGTGTCCTTTCTTGTTACATATAGCATTTTCCCTTATTACATAGTATCCTCTATTTTTATGCATAGCTAGCTCTGTACATAAGGGAAACATTTAAAAAGCTTTCTGTCTTTCTACATGAACAAATGTGCCCCAGAGCACCTGTGTGTTCATCACGTGACCTAGCGTCCCAAGAACATCATGTAACATATCATATGTTATATTTGGTGCTGGTTGGGCCCATGTCCTCCAAACTTCCCAGGACTCCCTCTACACTTAATTGGTCCATGGTACCAGACTTAACATTACTTATTGTTTCTTTTCAAGGGGTTGAACTGCCATATGAGGAATAACCCCCACTAATTTACTCTGATGTGCTGATCGCTGCAATAAATAGGCATTTATTTAACCAACAGGTAGCATACTGATCATACATTATTGGCTTATCCCTACATTTTAGAAAGAAAGTCTTTTGCTACCATAATGTCCATAGATCAGACTTCTCTGTACATATATAAAGCTGAATGTGCGTATGTATGTCTGTCTGTCTGTCTGTCTGTCTGTCTGTCTGTGTGTGTGTGTGTGTGTATGTCTGGAATTGTTATCTGCACCGTCGCAGCTACAGCCACACAATTTTGCACTCACACTTCTGGACCCCAAGAGTGTCATAGGTTATGTTTTGAGGGGAAATTTTAACCCCGCGCTTTACAGTTGTTCACCAAAAAACCTGCCTCCATTAAAGCGAATGGAGCTGGGAGCCACAGTGCAGCCAGAACTTCAGAAGAATGTGCAGCCATGCCCTTAAATGGAATGTTGGTGTGTCACAATGCAGCCAGGGAAAGAGACAGACACAGACAGGGAAAGAGGCAGACACAGACAGGGTAAGAGACAGGCACAAAGAGACAGACACAGACAAAGAGACAGACTGACAGGGAAAGAGAGGGAAAGAGACAGACAGGTTAAGAGATAGACACAGACAGGTAAAGAGACAGACACAGACAAAGAGACAGAGACAGACACAGGGAAACAGACAGACAGGGAAAGAGAGGGAAAGAGACAGACAGGGTAAGAGACAGACAAAGACAGGTAAAGAAACAGACAAAGAGACAGACACAGGGAAAGAGACAGAGGGAAAGAGGGAAAGAGACAAACAGGGAAAGAGAAGGAAAGAGACAGACAGGGAAAATGACAGAGATAGATAGACAGACAGGGAAAGAGATAGATAGACAGACAGGGAAAGAGATAGCTAGACAGACAAGGAAAGAGATTGAGACAGACGGAGAAAGAGACAGAGACAGTCAGAGATAGACAGGGAAAGAGACAGACAGACAAAGAGATAGAGAGACAGAGAGATATATACAGAGGGGGAGACAGACAGAGAATGGGAGAGAAACAGAGAGACAGTTACTATCCCGGGCGTTAATACATTCTATTTATACATTCTATCCCGGGAATGTTAATACATTCTATTTTGTTAACAACATTTATTAACCCGGGCGAAGCCAGGTAGTACAGCTAGTGTGCTATAAAAATACAAAATAATAATAATAATATTAATAATAATAATAATAATCTGGTGATTATATTCTCTCCATCTCAACCAACTAAATTAGGACAACCCTATTGCTGATTCTGCGTTTTATAGAAGTTGTTTCTAGTTTGCGGGGCTGATGAGACATCAGGCTGTGTCATTGAAGATAAAACACTGTGTTCTATGCCTTGTTCCAGCGGTTCAATAGCTTTTTAGGACAGATGCTTCTAGGGAGCATTGGATTGAAACCAATCAATTTAGCATTGTTCACCAGTGCAAACCCAGCTGAGCTGTTGAACCTCCCGCCATTTGCAGTGGCTGAAAATTTTATTGATCTCTATAATTCATTTCTGAGAAATTTGAGAAAGCAGATTGCAGTCACTTAACAGGAGTATGTCAATGACTAAATCTTCCATCAGATGGTTGAAAAAAGGGTCTGAGTCCCTTAAGTGCTATGAAGACTTTGAAGGCACTGCAGAGTAACACTTTGCAGAAATATTTTGCCAATAAAACAAAGTTTTCCCTGATTCTCCGCTTCCCCAGCCTCAAAGAAAGTGTAAATCACTGCAGATGCCATACTGGAGGTTGTAAAGATCTGAAGATAGATTAGAAAATAAACACATAAATGGTAACATCTGAGAGCTCAGTTTCAAATGATGAATATCTGCATGTAGCTTCTGTATTATTTAGGCATGAGCTGTATTATTTGATTCACTTTATTAATAATATGATAAATATTGCAAATACATTTGCAGTGTACGATAAGATGCACCCAATTCATTGAAAATACTGTGCTGTGTAGTGATGAGCGAGCACTACCATACTCAGGTGCTCGGTACTCGTAGCAGTTGAATGCTCGGATGAGCGCGACTCGCATACTCAAGTATAATAGAAGTCAATAGGGAACTCATGTATTTTTCTGGAAGATTTCCCGGAAAAATGCTCGAGTCACCTGTTGACTTCCATTATACTTGGGCACTTGAGTTGTGCCGATCCGAGCACCTAACTGCTCTAAACAAATACCGAGCACCCGAGCATGAAAGTGCTCGCTCATCACTAGTGCTGTGTAACAAACATAAGAAAATAATAGTAAAAAATTCAGAAAATAGGCCACATTTATCACAGTGGCCGATAATTTGGCAGACCTTTATTACCATTCTGTCTTGACTTACAGCATCTTTTCAATGGCTTAATTTGTTTATGCTTTAATTTTTGGCAATTTTTGCCGCACTTTGTCTCATTTTTAAGTCGCATCCTTTTTCCAGCTAAACCATACCCCCTCAAAATAAAGCCATGACCCCTTTTCGAGAGCCATAAATAGTGTAAATTGTCTCTAAAATGCTCTCAATGATCTAAAAAAATTCAGCCTTTGAAGAACATAGTTTTTTGGGGTTTTTTGCCCTAAAAGACTTCCTAATAGTGGACTGTCTGAATATTAATAAAATGTAAGTTTACGGTGAGCAGATGTATATTTGCAAAAAAGTGCACCATTTCCTGATTTTTTTAATTAGCAAATTTGTCTAAAACTTTATACCTCAGCTACGCCCTGGAAATCAAAGATGTCTACTTTCATCACCACTTTTCGCGTTTGACGAGTGCCAAGAAAAGTATCACCTTTTTTCACAATTCTGACTTCTGAAGGAAAGCTTTGCTCTGAAAAATTGTGAAAATTGCTATATAAATACCATATGTTGTTTCTAAGCTGTGATGCTTAGATTTTTCTTGATGAAGAATATAGCTAAATGACAAATTATATAACTGTAAATATAACAATGGAAGACCTTATTTTTCTAAACAGCTAGCTCTTGTGAAGTGTGGAGAATAAAGCTGGCCAAACACATTAGCGGTAGTGATGGGAGAGCAATAAAATGCTTGAATGCTCGCTACTCGATTCGAGTTGGTCAGACGCTTGGACAAGCTCGACGTGAGTAACCAGCATTATGCAAAGTCAATGATTGGCCTGTTTGGGTCTCTGGCCACATACAGCCAGCTATGAACAGGACAGGTCTGGCGGGAGAGAGGGCGGATTTTTTTTTTTTTGGTCACACTACATCTGAGAACGTTGTTTTATCCCCTGGGAGAGCCATTCAGAGACTGTGAATGGTTCTCCCTGGGGTGCCTGCACACGTTATGCAGTTAAGCATACCTGTGTGTTGTGGTCATTGTTTCACAGATGACATATCAGAGAACCCAAAATACTAGACTGAGCTCCTCGAGTACCTGAGCACCCCGATCCTCGATCGAGTACCGAGCAGTGCCGAGCACATTCACCCAATGTTAATTAGAGGACATTCAGCCAAACAATGCTTTAGCCATCTCAGCTGGCATCTGTGTTATCTATGAGAAAGCCACCGGCTGACTCATTGGTCCATGACATCTTTAGGTACACGATGTGATTAGAAGTTCGAAATCAAACATCTCTGCTGACCATCGATATCGGTGACTCTGACTGGCATGAGGCTAATGTGTATGGGGCCCTTTATGCATCTAGTTATCTACTGGATCCATGATTACCTGAGGGTCAGCCCCACAACGTTTTATTTATTGGAAGTAAATAGCCTAAAAGGCTCCCAATGTTGGCTGTATCTTCAACACCCCAAACCATGAATATACCAGACACAAAGCTTGCATGCAGCCTGTGTGGTGCAGTTTGTATGGTTTCTGCCATGGGCTCTTATGTACCTATCAATACCATCATATTACAGATGTATTTTCAATAATAAAATCCCAAATAAAGCATGGAATTTTTTTCTAACCCATAGAATATATATAAATCCTGGAGAAATCCTGACTACAACAAGTGAGTTCAACATCACGGTTCTTTGGGAAAAAAATTCTACTTTCCAGAAACTTTGTGTTAGAATTTTGTGCACACACGTAATAGCAGGTGGGAGTCAAAGTGTTAAATGACTAAGCACATCAACTTTTATTTCGAAGTCAATATATAGAACACTTGTGAGCAAATGTCAGTTGAAAATTCGTAGGAAAAAAAAAAAGAGTCAGCGTGCGCTTAAGTGCGTGTTATTTATGGGGTCAGGGAATAAATGTCTCCCACCTACAGCTGCACTGCTGGCACATTGAGAGGTGTCACTCAGCCTGAACATGGGGGGATTTATGGCCCCTTCTCTCTGGGCTTCACCTTGGTGACTCTTTTACATCTGTTCTGTAGCACGGAGGTTTTCTTCAAAGGTTAATGCTCCTATAAGCCTCACTTTCCCAGATGTTGGTGAAATTCACTATATGTCAGAAGGCTCATTTCATCCCTAACTTACCTAATGCCACAAAAGACTCAGCAAAGCTATCAGGTGGAAATGGAGCCTCGTAGAGCAAATGACCTTCTTCATTCACAGCTGGAAATTTCCACTGGAAAAATTACTATAATTTTGCATTCAATGCTGCCTCTATATAAATGAAGATACTTCGTAGAGGTCTGCTTTACTCCGTATTGTGCTGATCCCGGGTCTTGAGGTTCTAATGGTTTAGGAACAAATCCTAAACTGGTCCAGCCACTCATCATGTTTTATACTTTTATATATATATATATATATATATATATATATATATATATATATATATATATATGTATATATATTGGAAACAGAATGAAAACAGGGGTTCCCTTGCCGGTTTCCCATGCTGGTACTAACCTGACTTCAAACTGGGCTGGCAGCACCTTTACAAATGTGGACAGGTGCGTATTTGTACGTAATGTGAAATATATGAGAAAAAATTATTAGGTAGAATTTATTGTGGTTTTTCACAGTGTGCGACTGTTTCTTTTTTTCTCATATATTTCACGTACATTTAGATAAGGCCGGTGTCACACTTGCCAGTGCCTTGTGTGTATCTCGCGCGAGTCTCGCGTTGTATCACCCGGCACAGACTTACACTCTCTCCACAGCAGCGGGTCAGTTGCATGTATCTCTATGCAACCTACCTGCTCCTGTGAGGAGAGTGTGAGTACGTGCTGGGTGATGCAACGCGAGACTCGCGTGAGATTTATGCAAGTCACACGCAAGTGTGACACCGGCCTAAAGTTCAGTTCAAGACCCTGAGTTGAATTGAATTTGATCCTGGAGCCCAAACCACATTGGAAATCAAGGATTGGGCAGTCCGGCTCTCCGCCCACTTTACAGCCAGCCATAAACAGTGGATTTCTGGGGAGGGCAGAATTTTATTGTTTTTTTTTTTTTTGACACATTACGTCCGAAAATATTGTTTTTACCCCCAGTGATGGCCATTCAGAGACTATAAGCATCTCGCACTGGGCCGAGCACTGAGCGTACCCAAGCAATGCTATGCTTGATCGAGTGGTTAGCATACATACTGCACTCGCACTCCAAACTCGTACAATGATTTCTATTTAAAGTCCGTGTTGAGTGCGAACCTGAAACTTTACAGTTTGGGATTGCTTGTCTCTAGTGATAATGTAATAGTGAGTTTTATCTTTTCTCATCAAAAAAACTTGTTCCCTATCAGAATATATTGATGGCAGAAAGAAAGAATAGTTTTCCCAAGACCTTCATTTTGTTTGCCAGAAAGAAGCTGAAAATACGAGTTCCCTTGTAAGATTAGGTCCATTTTTGTATCCTGTGGAACAAATAATATGTGATGTGATGAGTGTAACCTACTATGCAACAGCTGAAAATCAGAGCAAATGGGTTTATTATAGCCACACGTGCATCAATCAGCTGATTGCTGGCCTCGATGGAAAGGATTGTCAACCCCAATAATAACAATAGATGATATACAGTGAATATAAAAAGTCTACACAAAAAGTTTTTGTATTATAAAGAAAAAGTACCAAGAAACATCATTTCAGAAAATTTCAGCCCTTAATGTCACCCATAATCTGCCATGGTGTGGCTACAATTGCTCTGTGCCCTGTTCTGCCACTCAATTAATATACTTCCCTTATAGATTGACAGCGCCCATTTGGCCAGGGTGAGTGCTGTATTTTTTAGCATACTTTCAAACTGCAGCATTGATTGCAGCACTTCCTCGTCTCTGTTGTGGCGCCTCGCTACTCTGGTGCATTATGTACAACACTATACTGATGTGTTATGTTTAAAGAGGTTAAAGGGTTTTTCACAAGTTTTTTTAAAAAGCTCAAAGATCTGCAGTTTCCTTATTTTCTGATTTCTGGCAGGGCGGGCTGTCTTCCTTGAGTGACAATTCTGATGAGTAGCAGAGCTGTGTTATTATTAGAATAAAAAGCTCGGCACAAGTCCTGCAACACTCTCGTGGCTTGCTCTGGAGTCTATACGTTATCACTATATTTGCGCACAGAGGTAACAGCGCATTTTAACAAGCATGCAGCTTTGGGCAGTGAGAGCTGTGATTAGGAAAACTGCTCTGAAAGCTGCCGATGCGGGAGCTGGTAAATTTGCATGATTTATAACAGCAGCTTGTCAAGAGATGCGAAGGAGAGAGAAGGAGTTTTACAGCTAACTGCTGTATAGAAATTAATGGTTTGGATGGAGGTGCCTGGGATATCAGGAGTTAACCTCTCTTCTGGGATGTAACTACAGCACATTTTCAACTAGGACATGATAGTTGCAGATCAAAGAAAGGGTTAAACGCTACATTTTCATTGAAGAAAATCCAAGACCAAATGGATAGGAATAGTGATCTTTATTTGTCTACACGTTTCACAGATTATTCGCCTTCTTCAGGACCAAAAATCAAATGTGATATGATTTTTTTTGGTCCTGAAGGAGAATAATTTCTGAAACATGTTGTAATTTTTGTTCTTGAAGGAGAATGATCTTTGAAACGCGTTGTAATTTTTGGTCCTAAAGAAGGCGAATAATCTCTGAAACGTGATGTAATTTGTGGTCCTGAAGAAGGAGAATAATCTCTGAAATGCGCAGATGAATAAAGATCACAATTCCTATCCATTTGGTCTTGGATTTTCTTCAATGGAAGTGCAGCTTTAACTCTTTATTTGCTCTGCACCTATCATATTCCACTGGGTAGCTGCAGCAGCCGTTGGTACTCATTTTAACAGTGGTTGTGACTTTCACATCTACTACAGGTGAGCCTTTCCTGATCCCTTCATATCCATTACTCTACTCGGGTAAGACCCTATCTGCACTTTTTGTCTCTCTCAATTTATTTTTAGTCATCCAGGATATGGGCAGGCAGAAACAGCTGAGCTCCATGGAACTGTATACTATATAAGATAAAAGCTCTCATTGTAGGAAACTAAACGGGAAAAAAAGAAAAAGCAAGACAATTGCAAATTTGCTTATTTTCATGCTATCTAACTTAGGCAATTTAATAACAAGTGACTACTCCTTTAAGTGCCATATTTGACAAAAATCTTTTTGAGTTGATTGATTCCCTTTAAGGCTATGTGCGCACGTTGCGTCGTGTACCTGCAGAAATTTCTGCAGCGATTTGACAGCACATGTGCTCTTCAAATCGCTGCAGAAACACTGCATAATGGATGCAGTGTGTCTGCTGAAAAAAAAGCCGATTTCATGCGCTCTGGATGCTGCCCCCACCATAGACAGAGCGGGAGCTGCATCCAAAGCGCACGGAATAAGTGACATGTTGCTTTATAGAACGCAGCGATTTGGAACAAAATTTTGGCATCCAAATCACTGCACTCTCAAACGCAATGTGCGGATGGATTATGCATAATCTTCATAGCTTGTGCTGGGGATGCAGGTTGCATGCATTTATGCTGCGGTGCAATACACAGCGTAAATGCATGAAATTCGGCAACGTGCGCACACAGCCTAAAATAGTCAATCTTACTTTTTATTGCTTAACTTGGTTAAACATTTTTAATATGTTGAAAATATATCCCAATCTACTTAAAGGGATTCTATAGGATTAGAAAAAATACTGTACTAGGATGCCTTTTCCCAAAAATAGTGCAATTCCTGTCTATAGGTTGTGAGGGGCATTTCAGCTCTAAAGGCCCTGTTACACACAGAGATAAATCTGTGGCAGATCTGTGGTAGATCTGTGGTTGCAGTGAAATTGTGGACAATCAGTGCCAGGTTTGGGGCTGTGTACAAATGGAACAATATGTCCATGATTTCACTGCAACCACAGATCTGCCAAAGATTTATCTGTGTGTAATGGGGCCTTAAGCAGGCTTTACACGCTACAACAAACCTAACGATGTGTCGGCGGGGTCACGTCGTAAGTGACGCACATCTGGCATCATTAGTGTTGTTGTAGCGTGTGACAGCTACGTGCGATTGCGATTGAACGTAAAACCGTTCATCGCATGCACGTCGTTCATTTCCTTAAAATTGCACGTCGGGTTGTTCAATGTTCCCGAGCCAGCACACATCGCAGTGTGTGACACCCCGGGAATGATGAACTGCAGCTTACCTGCGTCCTGCGGCTCCCGCCGGCAATGCGGAAGCAAGGAGGTGGGCGGGATGTTTACATCCCGCTCATCTCCGCTTCTATTGGCCGGCTGCCGTGTGACGTTGCTGTAAAGCCAAACGTCCCTCCCACTCCAGGAAGTGGATGTTCGCCGCCCACATCAAGGTCGTATGGAAGGGTAAGTGCATGTGACGGGAAATAATCGTTTGTGCGCCACGGACAACAAATTGAACGTGCCGCACATACGATGGGGGCGGGTGCGATCACATACGATATCGTAAGGTGTAAAGCAGGCTTAAAGGCCAAGTTCAGGTCCAGTAATCATCCGTTAGAACTTACTAAGTAGTAATCTGTTGACAAAAAAGTTGTGCAAACTTAACTTTTTGTTTGTTTTGAAAACATTTACTTCTGCAGGATCCGTTTTTTAAAATGGGAGTCTGTGGAAAACGGATTGCTATTTAGCCATCCATTTTTCTTGCATTTATAGGATCCATTTCTTTTTACTGGATCAGTCTCAAAATAGAAGATAAACAGCAATCAGTTTACAGATCCGTTCTCCATAGATCCCCATGTTAAAAAAATGTATCCTGCAAAAATTAATTTTTTTCAAAATGGGAAAACAAGTTGTGTTTGCACAACTTTTTTGCCAACAGATTGCTCATTGATCCAATCTAGAGGATGATTATTGGACTCAGCATAAACCTTCATAAAACTTAGCTCCAAAAGTAGACACATGCTATAGACAGGATTGGCACTATTTTTGGAAGATGGTAGCCATGTTTTTCTATCTCTCCATAACCCTTGTTAAGTGAAATGAAATCTTTCCAAGCACAGAGGCATGTGATTTTATCAGACAAGTCTCCCATTAGCTACAACAGATTTTATAATGCCAGCCACGTCCTGAGCCTTTTCTTAGTTTTTCCCATTTTTTTCTCCAATCGGCTGCCAATAATAATTTATATAGCATCTCAGTTTATTGTCATTGTTAGGTTCGATGATACGTGATCTTATTAGCAAATTCGCCTCCTGCGTTCTTCTCCATTTGAGTTTGGGTGTCTGAGTTATTCCTTGTAATTAGTTAATTATGTTTAATTAGTTAATTATCATTTTAATGGATGATTAATTGCTCCTGCTTTGTTTTGGGTAGGTGTCTGCTGCAGTTACAATTGGATAAATCTTAATTGTTATTTTAAAACATATAGTTCTTCCTTTATCTGCCCTGTTTAAAGGAGGACTTGATAGAAGACTTCTAATGATCAAATGATAGTTTCTTCATCTTAAGCAATTCTTTGTACTTTATATTTTACGCTAATGAAGTGAAGTAGTACTAAGAGTTCTCGGAGAATCTACAAAATACAGCTGGTAGCATATGGGCTCGACGGCTCCTCTATAATTTAAGGAGAAAAATATCCCAGTTTTCTTACTTTTACCATTCTTTTTATTTCGTCTATGTTCTTACATTTTTTTCCTTTTAGGTCCCCTTCATGCGTTAGTAATTCCGGTACCTATGACTTCCAATTTCATACGTACCAGAGACATTGACATACGCAGACCCATTAAAATTAATGGTTCTGCACACACATCAGTGGTTTCACAAGGACCTTGTGTCTGTATGCAGCACACATGTGTTCGTGTGTTCCACACAAAGACGAGTCTGTTTTTCTCCAGCATCACTAATGTAACACTGAACACCCAGTAATGTGATCCGTGTGACACGTATCGGAGAAAACATGTGTCTGAGAAATAAATTTATTTTCTAGACTCAACTGTCTTCAACGCTGCTGTCACTTGCTTCCAGGCCCGCTTATTATGCTCATGAATATTCACTGCACCGCGGACTCTGAACCAATACAAATGGAGCAATACATGCTGGAGACAGCAGCAGCACAGACAGCAGTACCAGGGACAGGTGAGTAAAAAGTTTCTAATCTCTGTGTGCGGTGAGACGGAAAACACACATGTGCCAAAATCACAGTACACGGAGGGCCATACACACCTTCAACATCTCTGTGAATAATGTGTGTGCTTTCCACAGACATGTGAAAGAGGCCTTGCAAAATCTTTATGTTTCTTTTTGTTTTTTAATTCACCTTTTCCTTCATTTATTAAATCCCATGAGAAAGTTGAATTAAAAAATTACATATTTAAATCCTATTTTGAAAAAGAAAACAGCTTTCCCAAAAATACACCATATGTAAAAAAAATGCCACAAAAACACTACGTAAGGGCCTCAATATTTCGACAATGGCCTTAAGGTGTTATCAAATCCCTTTTTTTAGATCCATAAATGAGAAGAAATATAAAGAAAATTAGAAGGGTCAGTGCACATGTCCATATGGTGGTCCACAGATTCAATATGTGTACATATACGGATGTAGTTGCAGGTTAAAATGTTTGTAAATGTAGTTTGGATATGTAGCTTTGGTGACTTTTTAAATTTTGGTCATACATACAATATTCCAAACCCAGAGGATGCATGTGAAAGGGCAAATTAAATTAATCACATGTAGGCAGTCCTTTGCTGTTTGGCTAGTCCATGGCATAGTACAAAACTGATGCACTTATTCCTGTAGAAACACGTTTCCTTCTTACTTTTCTCTTTTATTCAGCATAAGAACAAAAAATATATATATGTTACTTTGTCAGGAGTTGTTTATGCTATATGTCTTTATAAGTGGCCATCTAATGGTTGTCAGGTGAATTGCAGTCGGAGCATTGCTGGAATGTTGTAATTAGGGATGATCGAATACCTCAAATTTTCGGCTACGCCCATATTCGACGAATAGGTCGTCGCTATTCGACTATTTGCGAATATTCGATGCGCAATGTAAGTCTATGGGAAGCCCGAATAGTTGCTCAGTTTCCCATAGACTTAGTTTCCCATAGACTTACATTGCGCATCGAATATATCGCATAGCAGCGACCTATTTGTCGAATATTCGCGAAGCCGAATATTGCCGAATATTTGTGATATTCGATCATCCCTAGATGTAATTTATTGAATTTGTATTCTGAAGGTATTGGAGTCCTTATAAAATTTGCCAAAAGGTAAGTTTGGATACCTCTAGAACAATTTGTGAGTTAGTGGGTCAATTTGTTATATTAGCATCAGCAACTAAAGGGGGCTTTACACGCAGCAATATCGCTAGTGATATCGCTGGTGAAAACACCCACCCCCGTTGGCTGTGTGTCACGGGCAAATCGCTGCCCATGGCGCACAGCATCGCTCGGACCTGTCACACGGACTTACCTGCTGAGCGACGTCGCTGTTGCCGGCGCTAAGCGGCCGCCCAACAGAAGCGGAGGGGCAGAGATCAGTGGGCCGAACATCCCGCCTACATCCTTCCTTCCGCATTGCCGGCGTCCGCAGATAAGCTGTAGTTTATCGTTCCCGAAGTGTCACACGATGTGTGCTGCCTCGGGAACGACGAACAACCTCCGTCTTGCAACAATCAACGATTTTTTGAAAATGAACGACGTGTCAACGATCAACGATAAGGTGAGTATTTTTGATCGTTAACGGCCATTCGTTGGTGTCTCACGCAACGACATTGCTAACGATGCCGGATGTGCATCACGGAATCCGTGACCCCGGCCATATATAGTTAGATACGTCATTGCGTGTAGCGTGGCCTTTAGTTTCTGAATCATGTTTCAATGTATGTATATATAGTGGTACCTCGGTTTTCGTTGATGTCGGTTATCGTTGGTGTCGGTTTTCGTTGATTTTTTGATACATTGTCCGGCTCTATGTGGCATTGTGTGGGTATCACCCAATTCATCAGTTTCAATATGTATGTAAGAAATGTAAGATAAAATGTATTTATTCTTTATATTAGTATTTTATATTCATTTA